>NC_135781.1:19141012-19184307 GCF_028453695.1 Augochlora pura
TTAATTGACTAATCGTCGGGAAGATTAAAGTTGGCTATATTTTCTGTTTATTTTTTAAGGAATTGCGAAGTGATTTTTTCTAAAGTAGTATAAAATATTCCATTGCCAATACTTGGTAGGAGTGGATGTGTAAAAACGAGGACAAATACGTGTGAACATCTTTTAGAACAAAATAACTTTCCTAACATTAGTTAAATCGATTTGAAGTGATTCGAGATGTTAGGACTACTTCACTAGACTATGCTTCAATTATTGTTTTAAAAATAACAATTTGTTGAAATGAGAAGAAGGAGATTCAGAAATTAAATACTTTACCTTCTTCATCTGGCCCTTTAAAGGAATCTTGTTTACGGAGTTCACTAACGAAAGTTATCACAGTCTCTAAAATTTGTACAGTCCAAACTAGTCTGTGGAATTTTATGCAAAATGAAAATTGTCTACCTCAATTCCAACAAGTTTACTTTCTTTCTTAATATGAACTACAGGTTGAAAATAATGTTACAGCATTCTTTTAATCTTTCCTCTGTTTTTTGTTCCATTTTTTCATAAACACATAAGATCCGCAATCTAGTCACAATAAAATTCGACCTTAGCTATCTGTAATTACTTATATTTCATCGTTTCCTACGAAAGAGTCTTTACACTTTTAACATTCTTCAAATAAATATGAAACTGAATTTCCCTTACTAACACGACTCTATTCAAGATATTAAATCACTAAAACGTCAAAACTTGACTTTAGGTTGGTAAACCATTTCACTGGAAACTATTAAGATTCTTCTATGATTCATGTAGTTCGGCCGATCGGAAAGAAAATTTCTTTGATAGAACAAACCATGTTCAACTGGAGAGGAACCAGTTTCTATGCGAGCCTGCAATACGTGATAGAACTACAGATGGTTCGCGAAAGCGCTAAGTGAAAAATAGAAGTGGTGGCGAGGGCAGTGGATAGTTCTATTTCGGAACGCGTTCGATCATTCAAGAGATCGATCCGCCATGCATCTAAGTTCTCTTTAAGTGTCCCCGCGTCGGCAAGCTCGTCATGGCCATGCATTTTTCTGTTCTGGGCATTTAAATGCAAAACCGTTGCGCGTTCGAACGATCGGAGAATCACTATTACGGACGAGTTTCGAGGAACATCCGTACTATGTCTCGCGGTGAAAAATGACTGAATGATGCACGGTTTCGAGATCATGGTGAATACAAGTTTCTTTGAATTTACCGACTATTTGGCGCTCGTTACTCAATAATCGATGCAACCTCGTGCTCGATAATCGTGACAGACACTCTTGCAAATTTACTCCCGATGCTTTGCATTCTGAAAATCAACGAGGAGAATGGTATATACAGGGTGGTCCGCCAAGATCTGCCATCTGAATTGCGTAGATGGAATTTTATATTCGTCGAGATTCGAAGGTCTCTTGAACACGTGTGTTGGTCGGAATAAGCAACATTTGATACGCCTTCTATATTAAACATAAGTTAATCATTACCTCGATAAATATTGAAATTTATACTCATATTGTTTTATAGCCTTTTATTTAGTTTTATGTAATGATAAAGCAACATAGAAAAAAATAACTATATCAGTATATTTCCAATTTCATGATTTACAACTTTTGACTCAAACATTTTTCTATAGAAGAAACGGCTTTCGAGTAATGTAGTAGCAGACCTTACTCGGTGGTCCACCCTGTACACATTATGTAAAACACTACCTGGAGTTTCTTAATAAAACAGAAACTTTTTATTTATTAACTTCTTATCAAAATTTATTTTGTCGCCATCAGAACAGGTTCAATTTGAGACAATGAGGTTAATTTGACACTTTATACTTTCCAAAAAGTTAATCACTTTATTGCAAATTTAATCGTATAGAAAAACATATCGGAGATACTTATTCTTGTTAGCTCGACGTTCCCTATTTTTCAAAAAATGAATCGAAAGAGCTTTCGAATGTAGTATAAGACATAACTATCATTATTAGGCAATTATTGAGTGAGAAATTTGGATTGGGATTAAAATTACGCGAATTTACGTACCGATCCAATAAGAGGTAAATCTCGCAAAGTTTTTAGAGTAATTTTCGCGCAGTTAGGGGATGCAGTCGAACGCGCATACATCGATGTGCAAGCAGAAAGATTTGAAACGAGAGCAGGTTCGAAGAACGCGAATTGCGAAATTCTAGACTGTGACCTTCCGAGTTTCTCTACTGCAGATTCCTTTGATGCGCGGAGAAGCGATCGACGCATAGGAGAAGCTCGTTAAACGAACTCCTTTCTACCTCGGCCAGAGAGATCGTAAATCGGTCGCTGTCGTCGTTGCGTCGGGGGATTATCTCTGGGAACGGGACTATAACTCTGAACCCGGGCTTAACAGTCAATTTACAGTCGTCTAGGATCTCCGATTTTCCCATCAATGCAGATTTTTGGAAGCATATTTCTCTTGGGATTGTTGAGTGGAAAAATGCCATAGGAATGCACTCGGTCTGTCAGATTTCAGTTTTAGCATAACCAGTTTCTGTGTTTGTAAGATCGTTTTTTAAACGATTTACATTCACATGGCTTTTTTAAACTTTTACTTTGCCTTGTACCTTGTTTTTCTTTTATGGAATTGTTTTTCAATTATTTGATGATCTTTAAATACCGAAAATAAGCTTCGACGTTTCAACAATTAAAGAAAATTAATGGCACTTTTTAAAATTATAATTCTTGAAAAAATGTATTAACTTGTGAATGCCTCTAAATATTTATCTTCGATTTTTCAGTACTATTAATCTCTTATCGATTTTCAATCCATTAATGGTTTTTTTTTTAAATAACTTTACGACCTGTAAAAGAAAGGACCAACTTGTTTCTCGAAATAATTTTGTGGTTTTTGAAAGAAATTATTGTTGTTAAATGATTAATTAAGAAACTTGCAATCGTTACGACAAAGATTAGTATAATTTATCATTTATGCAACGATAAATGTTGGCAACCATCGCACTTAAAGCGATGGTGCATCATAAAAATGTAAGTTACAGGTTGCTTTCTTGTGTTCTGAGAAAGAGAAAGAATAAATTATCATCTGCGGCGCAATATTACCTCGCGAGAAGGTACGTTATTCTGACGTAAGCAACAATTGTTACAGATCTTTATTCCAGTATAATACACGACAATTGTCATTATTATGTATTAATAATTTAGTTTCTGATCAACGAAGTAACGAAGTTACTGATTTGATAGAACCGATGTGCATTGAAGTTTTCCTCAAACACGAAACCTTAGGTATCTTCTTCCGAGTTATCTCAATGAGGATTAACACATTTCTGTCACATCACAAGAGATTCAGGTTACCGAAAAACCTAGCATAATACTTACCACAATAAAATCCTAGAAAAGCTCCGCGAAAACGAAGAAATTGAACTGACACAGCACGCTGTCATCAAAACCGAAACGATTCGCCTAGATCGGCTCGTTATTGTTAGCAGACAAGAGCGGAATTGTGTCAGCGGTCGTTATACAAGCAATAATGCGCTTTCAACGTTACATAATAAATTATGCTCGACTTCGCAATGACGCTCCTGCATACGTTTACAGTGGTTGGTAATAATTCGCGTTTGATGTATGACATATCGACGATATTGTATTCCCGGTGCAAGTAGAGCAACTGTCGCCGTCGCGACCTGCAAAAATGCTGGTAAGCGCCCAATTGCGAGCCGCGCACAAAATAACGATAAAAAGAAAGTACCGTTTAATCCGCGCGATTTCCTTTTGACGAAGATCGATCTGGATCGATCAAGAACGGTCATCCGAGGCTTAAATCCGGCGCGCGATAACGGTGGAAATGTCGCGGGTGATGGAAGGAGCCGGGAAGAATGGAAAACGTGAAAACCGTGTTCGAGTATGGAACCATAGAACTGTCGGATTAATTCTTATTGTGATTCACGGCCATCCTGTACATGCGCGTTTGCGATTAAGTACCGCGGCCGGAGGATAAGTCTAGAGCCCCGAGGATAAGCGCGGCGCGGCAAACGTGCGGAGAAGTTGCCCGACACAAATGCGCCTCTTGCGCGGAATCGAGATTATCGAGGGACGCGGAGGCATGCCAGGAATCCCCCAGTATTTCTGGGTTAGAGGCGTTAAGTCCGATTCGTACAGATGCACGTATAAAGAACGCGCATCTCGTTCCCTCAATCGATAACGCCGCCCGGTTCTCCCCGTCGACTTTATCCCCCACGAATTTACTGTCTTACCCTCTAGGTTATCGCGGCGAATCACTGTTTAGATCCAATCTCCGTGTAATCAACAACGAAATGCAACAAAGTGTATCTTAAAGTATCCTGTCGTTTGGAAGAAATCCTTGAAAGTTTCCTACATGTACAAAGTTGCCTTACCTAAAGTGGCGCCGATTGACCGAACTAACAATCACGCCCACTTTTTGTAACCTGCATCGTAGAATCTCTCTTTGTTTCGAAGGTTTACATTTTGAAACAGTTTATCGACAACAAACTTGGCCGCTCTCATAGATGGCCAATGGAATGGTCGATTTCTTCTCTATCAACCACGAAATGCAACGAAATTGATCTCAAAGTCTCTTTATATTTGGAAGAAATCGTCGAAAGTTACATGTCTCATCGCATCTTGAAATCTTTCTCTGTCTTAAGAAAGTTTAACCCTTTGGGGACGGAGACGCTCGACGGGCGAGCGTCGCTGTGGACGACAGGTATTGGAGCGCGCAGTAAAGAAAATATTTATGTCGCACGTTTGCGTTATAAAAACTAAAGCTTTATTCAAATAAGACTTCATTGCTAAAAGTCTCTAATTTCATTGAGAGGCAACTAGACTTCTTAGGCTAGTATCCCCACGCGTATCTTATTGTTTAGAATGACAGACGTACGCAACAGCAGCGCGAGAATTGGGCGGCTATATGCCGACACCCGTCCCCAAAGGGTTAAAGAAGAAAGAAAGTTTAAAATTTCAGACGCCTTGTCCACAACGAAATTATCCAATCTGGCTAATGCGATAATTAATCCAGACAAAAATCATCGTTCGCATCCAATTATTAGGCAATTAGAATGCATGCAATTATATTCTAACGTTTCATCTCGCTAATAAAATTGTCTAAAAAATTAAACGTCTCATTTAACACGTGTCCATAATCCTAGTAATCTTAGTACTTTCGTGACAAGCTACCATTAAGATCCAATCTGTAGGTGTTAATCGGTAGAACGCAGCAACGTTGCATTTCATAATAATGAAATAGTAATTGAAATTTGCTAATCTGGCGAATGATCGTGGAAAATCGTACACAGTGAATTGTAGACTGCAACAAACTGCATCTCAAACTCTGTTCTTTTACAAGAAAGTCCGAAAAGTTGCACGCTGTATCGATAACGAATTTACAGTCCTATCAGGATTCCGTTTCAATCACAGCTGCAAATCATTGTCCTGGTCCAATTTGATTCCAGCCAACAATAGAACGCAGCACGCTACATTTTAAAATTTCACTTGGACTGAAAGTAATTTGAGAATTTGTAAACTTAGTATTATTGAGACAGTTTATTAGTCCGATAGAATCACCAGATATTTAACAATAAAACGCAACAGATCGTGTCTTAAGATTTCTCAATGGTTGCATGAAAATCCAGAAAGACGCTCGCATTGTCTACAATGAACATTGTAATCCTACGACGCTCTCCATTATACATAAGCTAAACATTTAGATTTAATCTCTGCGCATTACACACCAGAGTGCAACAAACTGTATCTTTAAAGTGTGCTTTCGTGTGGGAGGAGTTCCAAGAAATTGATCACTTTGTCTGCGCTGAATTTATGGTACGACTGAACTAATCATATTATTATTGAGAGAATTTATCATTTAGATCCAACCTCGAAATGTTTAATAATAGACTACAACGAATGGAACTACATTCTTTATCATAGAGTTAGCTATAAATGTCCGCTCAGATACGATCTGTTCCCATTAAACATTGGAACGCAACAGATTGCGTTTTAAGATCTCGTTGCGAAGAAAATCTCAAAAGCTGAACGTTTTGTTCATCGATCCATCGAGATATCGCCATGACTATTGCGAACAATGACTGTCGAAATACAATTTCTACAAATGAAACAAGAGAAAATAACAAATTGTAGTTTTCGATATCTTTTCCTTTGAGATAATATTCAAAACAGCAGCAGCAATGAATTTAATGTGTTATTTGATTAACCCTTTGTACTCGAATGGTGACTCTGAGGCAACATTCAAACTTTTCTATCACATTTTAAAATAATCTTTGTACTAACAAAGCTTGGATTTGAAAAATTGTTACAGTTGGATGCGATAGTATGAATAGCAAGAATCAGTTACGTATGCATAAAATGTATTTTGTTATATAAAATGGAAGTACTATAAGCCAGAGAAATTATTTTAGATATAGAGTTAAAATGGCTTCGAGTGCAAAGGGTTAATCTTATAATTATTTGAAATAATTGTAGTTCAGTACCAATCTGTGTACACTCCGGTCTGAAAATATATGGATACGTATCATTTTTAATAAATAAGTAATGTAGAATATGGACTAATACGATATATCTCAGCAAATTCTATTTTTAAAGACGAATGGTAATTTTACGTTTCTTACAAGAACAAGATCTCGGGCATACTAGTAAAATATGTCAACATTATCTACAAATAAAACAGACTTCTATAATAAAACTAATGGAATGGTGAATCAAATCTCTTGATTTGAATCCCATAGAGAAATTATAGAATCACTTAGACAGAGAAGTTCGGAAAATGTATTTAAAAGCTGAAAAATATTTATAGGAATTATCGCAAGCTCAATGAAAAATTACATAGTTATACACCGGGTTTATATCATACATAATGTGAGAAATTCTATGTAAAAATTTCGCATGGTTCCCAAGCAAATCGATAAATCAGAACGAAATCAAAGAAATCAAGAATTCGTAACAAATTCGTAATCCTACTCGGATAACTTTGCGCTTATGACTGCAAATCAAAGTCCAAATTCACAAATCTCGTCAAAATTGAAATCCCGAGGCATTAAACACGAAACTATAATGCAGGAAAATCCAACTCAAGAGCCCTCGCTATTCGAAAGACAATCCAAAAAGCTGACCGCTTAATTCCATTTTACGAGGCCGAAACGAAATCGAAATACCACCGTTATCTTTTACGACCGGTAAAGCCGATCAGTTTCATTATCTCTCCCCCCGCACCGCGTGTTCATTATCTCAGCCGACAAATCTGCATCGATACATCTTAATTTGCATTATAGACCGCATTCGTTTCAGGGTTCTCATCGGCGACGACGCGAGAGCCGTGCGCCGATCGATCGGTGTAACGCGGGCTTAATAATTTTCGCGTTTTAAATGAGGAAATTTTAATTTTCGGTAAGTTCCCTCGCCGGCGGCCGCTGCGGTTTTCCGCGTTAATTGTAAGTGGTTTTTGTGCTCGGTAGAAAACCCGTTGGAAAGAGCAACTCGACGAAGTGATGAAAGGGAGAAAGATTAACGCCAAAACGGAGAACGGATTCGTAATTCTCGGTGGTTGCGGAGAACGAGGTCGGGGCCAATTGGAATCGAAGGTCGAACGATTAAATTCAGTCGCGTGTAAACTTCACCAACAGGGGTTGCCGTTGTTTCGCGCACATTATAGCGAACCATTGATTTATAAATTAGAGTATGTTCGATGGTCCGATCGCTGGTTGCCGAAGATGTAGGTCAAGTTCCTTCTTTTACGACAGCTTTTGGCCGGAGAACAGCGAATTCGAGAACGTGTATCCGTCAGCAAGTCATAATCAATCGGTGTTGCGATGCTTCGAATAAAAATTGTACGGCTCGTGACGGTGGCACAGTGTACCGGTGTAAAAGAGAGGATCGGTCCCAGGAGAATGAAACTTTGAAATATTTAAATAATCGCCCGGCCAGAAGCTGGAATGGACATTTTCCAGTGCCGCCGCCGTTTAAATAATTTATTTCGGTGCGGTGCTAGCCCGATACGTTTTTTACATTTACAGTCGAGCACTGTCCTCGCGAGGAACACCGACTCGGAAAATAAATCAGCCGAACGGATTTGTAGTATCGCTTCCGCTACAATTGATTCCGTTTTATTGGCTTTAATAAATGTAAGCATTAGTCATTTTTATTTCCATGGTTACCTAATGCAAGCGTTCAAACGATAGATAAAGGTCATTTCTCACGTTGTAAAATTGATTTTTCAATGAAAGAGAAATTACTGCGATAGGCTGGACGCAGGCTCTGTTTCGAATAAACAAAAACATTGTTTTGGTTGGACGGAAATTTTTGAGTGTAAATGGGAGAATGGAGAAACGCGGAAAATTTAATCTGTGTTTGATAAATGAGTTTGATAACGGCACAGCAACGATTGATACTACTTCTAATTTTATATATGCGCTGGTCAGGCAAACACGGTTGGACATGCGGCAATTAGTATCGCGCGTGTGCGAGAAAATGCTATTCATCATTTTCTAAAAATTTCATCATTTAATAAAATTCATAAATTTAAAGATCTACATTTTAAAAAGAAATTGGAAATGAGCAAAGTTATATGATATTATAACTCTTTTTAATTTTACGTATTACGTATGTGAAAGAAATTATTGTTATAAATCATTTGCCATGAATGAACTACCGACTCAGAAATAATGCAAAATTTATAGGTTCATACCATACAGAGTGTATCAAAATTATTATATTTTCGGGAAATTAGGAATTCCTGAGGTTATTTGATGGAACACAATTCGTGGCTTTGTTTATGATTTAGTAAGAAAAAATACCGACCAATGAGAGGCAAGTTCGCTTCACGCAAGGCGGCTGAGTCAACGAGCGGACGAAGCTCAGAACAACTCATTGGCTCGGCCGCCATGCGACAGCGAATCTCACCTCTCATTGGTCACTGTTTTTCGTTAATAACTTGTAAACAAAGCCGTGGATTGCATTTTCGATAAGGAAAAAGCTACTTTAAATGACCTCATAGATCCGGAAGTACACCCAACTCTTTTTTTTCTCTAACATTTTTTTTTAATTCTAATTTTGACAGTGTCTTACAGAAACTTATCTGTACAGCAATTGTATTTTTTTTGTAATAAAAATGAATTTTTTTGTTTTATAAATACTCATGAAATATGGATTTCATTATTACTTCTTTTGCACGGTTTTTGAGAAAACATTTAGGATTTTTTTATCTTACGCGATTTTTTAAAGTTGTGGAACATATCTTTAAAACCATGTGTCGCATGTATTTTTTACACGAGTTTTTTTGCACGCTTTTCTAAGGAATGTATCTACCGTGTAAAAAAAGAGTTGGGTGTACCATAATTTTGAAACATCCTGTGGAAACAAAATCGGAACTAACAAAATAATGATTTTGCATGGCGTAAAGTTGTTAATATGTCTTTTATCTTAATAATTTATTATTTGGAGGTTGCATTTAGGAAATAAAATTGAAAGTATTACTATGCTTGGACCAATAAGAGTTTTAAAAAACGAGGGCTTAAATTACCCCTAATTTTACATGTGCTACATCATTAAATCTTAGCTGTAATTTTAGATTACGTATCAAGAAAACTGTCGATATTCATACAAATAATGATAATTCAAATTGTATAATATAAATGTTTGTAATTTACAGATTAATTAAATTAGCAAAGTTAAGATACAAAACTCCAATTTGACTGAAAGTTTAACAATATACAATATATAACAATACTATATGTTTCATAACATAATAATATTGTAAGTTTACTATGAATTTAACAATACTATAGAGTTTCTATTAAAGTATTAATTTACGTGTATGCTACATTTCTACAGGAATAAACAAATTTAAAATACTAGAAAAATCAAGAGATTTGTATTTTAAAAACTAATTCGAAATTAGCAAGTTCGTGAAACGAACCTCCTTAAATCTATGTGCAATATACAGTCTTGGTTGAATTTTCAATTCCCCTGTATTTCAAAATAAATTGGCGAGATTGATGTGTTCCGGCGAATTTTGTAACCCACCTAGTTGTCATTTTCTATACATAGTTGTCCTAAAACGCTCCGCAACTTTGGCTACTACAACCGGTTCCAAATTTTAACTCCATGTTTAAACATACTTGAAATCACTATTTCGGCTCCCTTTCCTCCATTTTTCTACAATATCATTTTTTCACGTTGCGTTAATTAAAGTTTTCCCAAAACTCGACGAATCTAAATACCTAAAAAGAGAGGCGCATATTTGGCGAACTAATTTCAAATCAGCAAAGTTACGAAAGTGAACCTTTCCTAGAATCACGTACACTAGGTCAGATGAACCCTCTCGAAATTTGATATTCCACGTACGACAAAGGAACTATCGATATCGAACTTCTTCGAAGAATCTCGGCCGAAAAGCTGTTGCCCGATAGAGACGAGACAGCCAGGACCTAATCAGCTAGCGAACTCTGAACAAATCGGCATTCCCAGCCTCGGAATGAGAAAGAGAACGTGAAAGAGACAAAGACATGGAACAGGATTCTCGTTGGAGATGTAAATGAAAATCGGCAAGCTCGAGGAGGGTCGTTCGGATCGAGAAAACGCGGAATGCGCCCGATGAAAACTCGGGATTCCGCGGATCGTTAAAGATGGCCGGGCAGAAACTTTGCGAAACCGGTTCCACGGAGGCAGGCCGTCCGAAACTTATCCTATTACGAGTTTCTCAGCAAGAGAGTACGGTCTCGGTCGGGTAACCGGGTGCTCCTGCAAGCCATCGGCAATCTTCGGAGAGTAGGAGAACGGCAGAGCGAGAGAGCACGTCGAATTAACACCGGGCGACGCAAACTCCGGCGATAACCTGTGCTTCCACCCCCGAGACGGAACACGAAGGACGCGCTCTCAAAGCGAGACTCGGGCACGAGTGACCCCCTCCCCCGTGACGTCCCGCAACCTCCTGCTACTTCCCAACGGGAACGGGTCCGCTTGTCAAGGTTTTGGTCGAGAGGAATTCCACCGCGTGATCAGCTTCGGCCCTTGCGAAATGTCCGACTGAATCCGCTGCTAATAAACACCCGGTTTCGATAGCCCTCGGCTTGTAAAACCGGTGACCGAACGGCGGAACTTTGTGTAAATCGTGGACACAAGACAAAGGAAAATTGTAATAATAATAGTTTTAATTCAAACGGGGAAAATTCTTTGTTATACGGTAGGAAATGAGATATAAAAGAGTATGAAGAGACTTAAATAAATAAATTAACAATAAGACAGGACTATTGTAATATGACATATGATATATGATAAATATATTTATTGGCAAAATTAGGAGTGTTGCGAAACCAGTGACAAGTAAAAAACAACCGATTTAGATAATTAAATTGGCCATAATTGGTTATAAAGGGGGAAGTGATGCCATTGATATTATCGATCCAAGCCGTAACATTTAATAAAATTATTAATAGTAATAATGTTTATTCTGTCAACGGAGTGGACCCTTCGTTGCAGAGAATTTTACAATAATGAGCACATAAGACAAAGATACAAAAGTAATAAGAAGATAGAATAAGTAATAATATGAGAATTAGATAATAACGATAGTAGTAATATGAGTAACATTAAAGATAATAATCAAATATGAGTAACGTGTCGGCAATAATAATAATAACAAGTATAAGAACAATAATAATAACAATAATATCAGAAATTAAAAATGGTTCCGTACACTAGCGATGGCAGAATGCTTAAATGAAGTAAAGGAATTAAGGAACAAGTTGAGAGATTAGCAATAACCATTGACATTAATGAGTAAGCGATTTAAACAATTTTAATGACTATATATTATACGTATGGTATGTGTATCTGTGAGAAAAGGAGAAGAAATACAGTGAGTTACGAAAATATTCGAATGCTAGTGTAACATTGATTTCTACGCCGTATATTTAAATAAATATACATCGAACGGGGAAGCTAGAGCATTTAAAAATAGAGTATATAAATGTTAAAATAAAAAAAACTATCGATATAGTATAAAAGGTTTGTCTACATAATTAAAAAAATATAAAACAGACATCGAATTTTCACACTACGAAAGTATTCGAACGCTTTATAGAGTTGAGTTGAAAAGTTATAAAAATACATTCTTTTAATAATTTTCATTACTAGTTTAATACCTCTATTTTATATCTCTGTTTAACAATATGTTTCAAGAAGTTCGTTTATTCTTTATGTTTATGCTTTATCTATAATCGATGACGTTTTATATTTCTATTTTACACGGTTTCATGATTTGTTTATAGTATGCATTTTTTATTGCAGCTTGTATAACCAAATTCACCTGATGGGGACATAAGACACGTGTAAATATAATTTATTATTTTAATTGGTTAATGTATCCAAAGAATTTTGTAAAATTAGAATGCATTTTTGGCCCATTTACTCGCTGATATTAATACAACATAAAATGTTTTTCCCTTTGATGGTTACTTATTTCAATACCATATATAGCGTGGAAGTCGAAATTATGTTATTATTCGAATACTTTCGCTATTCACTATATGTCCATAAAATTCTCATAATCGCAATTTCATTTTAAGCACTATAGTTAGCAATCACAACTTCCTGACGCGTTCAACAACAAGAATCGAAAAACATTGGAATATACGTATAACTTTAGAAACTATTAAAGTTGCAAGGTTTAACGTTGCAATTAATAACAACGAGGAAACTCAATTTTTTCTCGATGCAAAAGTTAATTCAAACATACATTCGATTATTTCCAGGGAGAGCAATTTTACTAGTAGGCGATTAATCAGACTAACGTGAATTAGCACGGTACAGCTAGTAAATAAACGTACAATGCCCTATTGTGTTCATTAAAGTGCAATTTAACGCTGAAAGATATGCTCGACGATAACGTACCTAACTTGCGACATACATTATTTTCTTATCGACGATAAATCTTATCGAGGTAATTGTGCGTATATCGCGTGTACCGGTAAATCAGGTACCTAAATTAGTGGCTTCAGAACCGAGGATCTACTATGCTGGTCAGCTATTCCTCTATCGACTAGAAACTGATAAGTGAAGTGCGCATTCCATTCCATTTATGACAGACGCTACTGTCTCATCCCGCACCTAACAATCTCCGGAATTTTAGTTTTCAGCTAATGAACATTATTAGAACGTGCGCAAGGTATTTGGGACTGGCACCGTAGAAAATCATGCACAAGAATTCATATTTGCATTTAATTCATTTGGAATGACAGATATCCAAACATTGTATTTTGTAATTATAAAATAATTAACGATAATTATCGAATTGTGAATAATCTACAATTTAATTCTCGTGCATATTTATATTTAATTATTTCGAGTCCTGAAGAATCTTTTGTTCGAGGTAGCAAATAAATTTATTCGTTCTATCTTTATTTGCAATGAAGAAAATGAAACGTTCCTTCATACTTCTATTAATCGCATGATATATCATTACATGAATATCCCTAGATACAGTGTTAGGGCGAGAGATTTAGAAATGACTTTATGGTATGGCTGGCCATCTGTGAGTTTTTCAGCAATTCGTTTTAAATGCATTTAGGATTATTACAGTCATTAGCGGACCGGTCCGTAGCCAACATGTGGCAAATAAAGTAAATAGATTTCAGGATGATGAAGGTAATGCCATCATTTAGTCTCACAGATCCAAGAAGCCCCGCCATAAAGTCCCGAGACTAAGGAAAGGGACTCGGCCGTCAGGTATCGGCATCAGCGATCCTGGCCAGCTGAACTTTCAAAACATTGCCAAAAACATCCGTCCACCCCCGAGTGCACGCGGCCCGTCTAGTCATCCCCACCACAGACAACGTGCTTCGGGCACATTGGAAGGGATGACTAGGTTTTCCCGCCACTCTGGAAAGGGGGGGGCGCGTAAGGCCCAGAGAAGGGTTGCTTCAGCAGGATAGAACAGATTCAAACATAGAAAGGTACAGACCTTGATACAGAATAGATTCAGACACAAGACAGAAAGGTACAGACCTTGAGACAGTATAGAGTCAGACACAACACAGAAAGGTACAGACCTTGAAGCAGAATAGATTCAGACACAACACAGAAAGGTACAGACCTTGAGGAGAACAGTACAGATTCAGACAGTTCAGTACAGTACAGAGATAGACAGAATACGTAACGGTTAGGTTACGTGTTACAATTAGGAACAGTTTTTAGTCCCACACACAGTGGGTGGTCCTTCGAGTATAGTAATAGGCACCAAGTGCAATATTCAGAGGATTTCGTCATACATCTGACGACTCCTCAACATACAGTAATATTAAAATGTAACAATAATTTTATATTTATTCGAATACGGTTCTTAACACGATACGTACACTCTACCTTGTATTATTTAGAACGGTTATTATACTGATAAATTATTGATCGAAGAAGAAAATACCGAAATACTTCTAACTTTTTCATCACTTCCTCGATAAATAATTACTAGATCAAGGATCTTTATGTATTCATGGCATATTAAAAAGTCTAATTGTATTTATATTTTCTTTGTACGATGAGCAATCTCATAGTTTACGAGAAAAGCTTTTTTGTAATTCCAATTTCGTGTCAAATAACGCTCGAAAAAAAGAATTTGCATATAGTCGAATAATTACATAAACCCTATTAAAATTTTTCGTTTACGATAAGTTCCAAACAGTGTTATCTTCTACCCTCTATTCAGCATCGAATAATTATTACGTAACCTGTTTTACCGAAAAAAAGATTAATCGAATGCGACGTTAGAAACGAGCCAGAAAATTCGTTTCCACCGAATTGACGCCAGTCCCTAAGGGAGCCAGTCGCTGATCCTGCTGTTTGTTGTTGCAGAAAAATCGCTCTAGTCATTATCCTCACCAGAGCCGGCCTGGATTTGGATCCGAATGCCCTGAAGAGCTTGAAAGTCACCGTACCGAAAATCGGTTTAATTCCATGGGTCGTCGAGGCGGTTGTGGTAACCACGATGACAAAATATCTGCTCGGATTGCCCTGGATATGGGGTTTCCTGCTCGGCAGTGTAGTGGCTGCCGTTTCACCGGCTGTCGTGGTGCCCTGTCTGTTCAGGTTGCGCAGCAAGGGTTACGGAGTCGCCAAGGTAAGATTAGACGAATTAATACGAACGGCGCGTTGCATATCTCCGTCAATTAAAAAAATTAAAATGTAATGACCTGAACTAGCCTTCGTAACTCTTATCGTGGTAATAGTTGCAATATTCTTGTTTCTTGGTACGAGCAGTTTCCAGTTTATGTAACAATAAGCATGTAACAAATAAGGTAATTGAACCACACGGTGTTTCCTAACACTAAAAGTGACTAGTATCTGTCATCTTAAAAGTATTACAAGAACTTATCTCGAGTTCTTGCAATTTTTATAGAAATATATGCTCGAATGAAGAAATTGATTCTGTAAAGTGTTATCGCTTGATCGGTAATAGTACGTTTAGTGTTAAAATCGTGGATTTTATGCATTCATGGAAAAAGTGAACAGATCGAGGACATAACAGTAAAAACAAATCGAAGAATTTCTGGATATTGTTAAATTATCTGTCGCTTATTACAATTATTGAAAGGGAAAATCTTTTCTAATTTATGTTTTCTAGAATTAATTTTTTATCAACTTTTGTCTCGTATCCGCAATCTAATTATAACACGCAACATAAAGTTCATACAGCTGAGAGCTGCGTTTTACTAAATTGTTTTAATATTTCGTGGTAAAAATACATTGAATTTGATTATATGAACAATGAAGATAAATAAGGAACAAAATGGCAATCGCGGAGGTGTTAAATATGTTACAAATGTAAATTATAGCTTATCTGATAAGAGGAGTTAGTAAGTACAAAGTAAAAGAACGATAATTGCTAATTTCCTAGCTGCTAGGAAACGTTACGGAGGAAAACATTTATCAGCCAGTAACTCCAAATGCCAATTTCGATTATGCGAATACTAGGTAGCTTATCAAATGTTAGTTTTGTTTGCATTTACTGACACGTTGTGGAGCCCATAGGTTGTACTAGTGCAGTACTTTATTACTTGGGTTATATTAGTTCTACCAGAAGGTTTTGTCGGATAATGTCATATCGAGTTTTAATAAGTATGCATACGTTCATTTGAGACATATACTTTTCAGAAATGTTATTTACAAATTGCCATCACGCTGACTAGAGGTAATAGGTAGCGAAATTAAATTTTATACTAAATATTATTAAATGTACGGGAAATTGATTATATTCTTTCGCTTCGCAGAAAGAACTTCCCGGTAAACCTAATATTTAGATCACGAATTAAATTGTTATTAACAGTCTCTCTGGATGATTTAAATAATCAACTTAATAAAAAAGCTGAAGTTCATTTGCATAACTAGTAATCATTGGGAAATTAAAAAAAAAGCTGTTACTTCGTTTTTAGCAAGTGAAGGCGAAAACGTTGAATAATATAAACTGCAATGAAATAAAAATAATTAAAAGTCGAATAGATTGTTTCCAATTAGCTTCCACACTGGTTGACAAGGTAAAATACAATGGAATCTCGATTATCCTGATCTCTGGTGTCAGAGTTCTCTGTTAATCCAAATACGTTTCACATGTAATCAGCTCAATCTAAAGCAAACCGTATGCAATACGATGTACTGTATAAATTAATAATGCTTAAGCCTGGCCCTGCAGATAAATAATTACTCTGTTATTATCAAAGTTTCCACTGCAATTGCAACAGCGCGCTGTATCTTTATTTTAAGCGAGTTATAAACACAATTTTATGACGTGTAATAACGTAAAAATATTTGTCACTTGAATCCAGGAAACTTCAATTATTCAAGTTTAATGAAATGATATTAATGCGTTATGTTATATTATGATATTGTATATTTGATTTCATATTTGATTATATATTCGAGCTTATACTTCATTTTATATTTTATTTCATATTTGATCTTAAGTTTCGCTTTATATTTTATTTTGTATTGCATCGCCATTCACAAAATACCGGTATTTTTTGACACTATCTGTAGAAATAATATGGTCTACATAAAATCAACGTAACATGTTAAAAATCAGATATTTTTCAGTGATGTTTATAATCATACCATCTTTGATTAAAATTATTTCTGTTTCATAAAACTTAGAACTTAATTTATTTAAAATTAGAAGAATAAGAATCAATTGTTTTCTGTAATATATAAATGACGAATTTTCGTCACGCCGACGAATATGTGTTAAGATAAGACACCGCGAAGACGATTTCCAATTGTCTATCAAGCTGACAGAGCATTTAGCCCGCTTTAATTTCGCGGTACTTTCCTGGGATTTCGCCACTGACAATTGACTTCCAAGCAAACGCGAAATTACGGGCAAACCGGCGTCCAAAAGAAATTTAATTAGTGTCGCTCCGCTTCCGGTAAGTTGAACGGCGCCGTGTGTTCCGCGCGTGCCACGCTATGATGAACAGATGCAACTTCGTTGCATTACTTACGAATGCATCCCACTGGAGGAGCGAAAGGATCGCGCTTCGGAGGGACCTAATTCGACACGTGAAATTCACCGTCGGCCGAGTCCCGTTTGCGTCAAACAATCCGTCCGAGTTGTTACGAGCGCATTCGAACAACTCGGAACAGTGTCTGCCAAATTTTTCGACCCACCAAATCCCTAGAATCGCGCGTCTCCTCGGATGTTTCCCAAATTTCATTAATTTTTCGAGCGTACGGTTTTCCTCCCCATTTTGTAGAATAACTTTATAATTTCCCTTCGACAAATGGAGGACATTCACTTAAAGAAATAGGCGTGGTATTAACTTTTTTCGAATATAATTTTATTCGTTTGTACATGAATTTAAGTCGGATATGGTATGTATGCATTGGAGAATTTTATCAAAATTTTCCCGAAATTATTAAATGTATATAATTCTTTGCTAAATTGAATACTTTAAAATAAATCCTTAAAAGAAGTTCGATTGTATTATCGATTATATTGTCGGTGACGTCTTATTGTTTTATAAATGATATTGCTGTTGACATTGAATCAGTTTCTGTCTCTTTTTAGTTTCAACAACTATTAACTATGTCGAGATGAATATTATGATTAGGACTGTGTGTGTTACTGAAAAAGTATCTCGCAAAAAATATAATAAAAATCGAGATGTACATATAGAAAATGAAGCGCAAGTTTACTCTTTCTGTTATCAACTGAAATAAGCTGATGAGAACGTAACAGCATACTGGAATCCATTTAAAGTTTTCACTGTGTTATACCTTACGTAATTACGTATTCATGTATGATGCAAATGCATGAAATCTTCAGTCTAGTAATAAATGTGCTAAACGTGTTTTCAGAATTCATAGAATAAATGACACGCGCATCCGTTACGTAAATTGCAATCAATGAAAACGAATAAAAATCTTGTACAGAATGTGTAATTGCTTTCGTGTGCCAGTGATCATTTGCGTATTAATGGAAAACAATGATCTATATATATAGACAAAGAAGAATATTTATTCAAAAAATTTGATTCAATAACGCAAATTGCTATTTTCTCGTATTACTTTCACAGCAAATGATGTAGTTGACAAGTAGTACATGTTCCATTTAAGTAACAAATATTCCGGAAATTTTTAAATTAAAACAAATCTTTACAGCTTGAACAATTTAATTAAAAATAGCATACTTGTCAAACGACAATCTCATTTTTGTGATATAAAACCTTACTAGAATCATTAGGAAATAAACAATATTAGAAACGAATAGAAATACATAGTTCGTAAATTGTGTTCGCAATAATTTTAATTATTTTAAGAATTCTTCTCTCAACTTCATTATAACTTAGACAGGATATTTTTCAATTTTGATTTAATGTTAACATAACTTTAATAATCTGTAATTATTAAAAATGAAATAGTATTGACGTACGTATAAATTTATTCAATAAAAGCAGAAATATTTTAGTTTTTTGTTGTGATAACTCCTTGCATAAAGTTGCGTTCAGTTAAATAGGATACAGACGTACGTTTCTTTGAAAATAAACCGTAAAGCAATAGGTTAGGAAGAAAAGGAAATATTGAGCTCCAGAAGCGCAGTATTTGAATTCGTAGTATTTTTGGCTCGTGAAGGCGGAATTATCTCTTTATGGAGATAAAATTAGTTTCTATACTGCGGGGGCGGTCTGATCTGTATTCCTTGGACACGGTCCGCCGCGTCTCGATAATCGATGTGGAAAACGAACGCAGTAGAAGAACGGGATCGGTTTTATTCCGCCTCGACGGACGAAATAAGAGGACAGGCTGCGGTTCGACCACGTGGTCAAGCTAGTTAAAATACGAAAACCGCGAAGGGGTGGGCGCGGCACCCCCGGAGAATCCGTACGGAACGAACCGATGACAATAAATTCAGTGAAAGATACGATACCGAATTAGATAGGATCATGGTTTAAACATCGTTTTGTAATTGCGGCGAGTTACAGCGGTTGCTGAATCCAGTGAAATCTCTGCCGACTGTGTCCCATTTCGCAGGATCTGGGAAGAATAGACCGTAAGAATAAGATGGCTGGGAATTTTGGTTCCATTCTTCCTGGGTCGGATACCGCTGGCTCTGTTCGCATTGAAACTATTGCAGACAGTTTGCTATAATTCCGTGAGAATTTCTTAATGTTCTTCCCATTGAGGAAAATTAATCTGCAAGATTCCGAAAGCCAAATTGTGAGTAGTTACGCAGTTAAGCGCGCAATAATTTTGCAAAAATTCTTTTCTTTGTTCTAGCAACATTTTTACGTATATAGTCTATATAATTTGTGGAAACGAAGTCTGTGTAATCGTAAAGAACGTTCAAAATAGTTCAGAAAAAGTCACCGAAGCTCAGACAATTAATTGTAGAATATCTATTTTGAAAAAATATGTAAGAAGTTTTTAATACCTTTAATGGAATTTAATTTAAATAAAATGTCGAAAGGTAAAGAGTCAATGTTTATAAATTAATATATAACACTTGCTATAATTTTATAAAAATTTCTTTATATTGCTCATCACTGCACTACAGACTTCGTGCATTTATGACAAATACAAATAGATCAGATAAAAGCAGACGAAATAGTTAAAGAATAAAAATACTGCTGTATTATTTCCAACTTAATAAAATGATTTTTATTTTACCCAAACATCCGCAGTATTAATAACAGGTAAAAATATTAAAAATAAATAAAAATATTTGCAACAGCAAGAAAAAATTATAATGCTTCAGAAATTAATCATCACGTTACGAAAACTATTTATATAAATTATTATTATTATTATTACAAAAATGTCGAGTATAGGTTCAGAAATCAAAATAATAATTTGTTAAATAATGTCGACCTTCTGTAAGAAAATTCAAGAACGTTTCCATTTAATTTTACAGGATCGATGTAATCGTGCACCGATGCGTTACAAGTCGACCGGTCTGAAACTCAAAGGGTCGTGTCCATTTTCCTCGAATTAGATGGGATTAAAGTTCGAACAACGTTTCGTAATTACAGAAGATTACACCGGTGGCTGGACTTAACTAGATCTTTATCGATGGAGTTTACCGCGCAACGACATTGTATCCAAGCTATTAGGGCCCTTAACCTAATCCGATGCCTGCAACCAGTGTTTGTTTCGTCAAATCGAAAAATAAAGTGCTGGAGCTTTGTCAAAGAGCTTTACAAGACTTTTAAGATGTGTTACGATGTCGCGAAGTAATTAGGAGAAACGCGAGCGCAAAGGCGTGTAATTATTGCACTTCCAATGCACCGGATACTCGCACACGTTTCGCGAACCTACAATTTCTGCAGTCAAGTGCATAAGCCGACCCAATAAGAGTACTTGTTTACTGCATACGTGCGCTCTTATTCGTTGCTTGCCATAAATTACTACAGAAATTTGTCCGCGATTCTGGCGATGAATTCTCTATGTTATTTGAAGGTAGAAGTTTCAATTAATTACTAGATTATGGACCTTTGTGTAAGTTCTTATTTTAATTATTTATTTTCCGAGTAGAAGAATTGACCAATATTTCACATCGACCAGAAAGTTCCTTATGATAAATTCAGAACAGTAACACAATATACTTTCATCGAGGTGCTGATTTTCTCGTATTTTACAAACTTGAATATACCATAAATGCTTAGAGTATCGCAGTCTGTTAATTATTGTATTATTAAATTCTTCGAGAGAGTTCGATTTCTTTTGAATCGTTATATAGAAAAGCAGTGATTCCACTTTTTACAATGAGCACAAGTTTTTTAAGAATTAATCAAATTTTATTATATATAAATGAATTACTTTTATGCGACTTATCATTAAATATGTTTGCCTTGAGGGATTAAATGTAGTTTACCATTAACCCTAGAATGAATCCCTTCCATTCTTCGTATAAGTGACATCGCGGAATTGTGGATGAATTAAAATAAAATCTTAATAATCAAAATACTACTTATTATTTCCAAAATATAAAATATGAAGTACAAGATGAGTTAGGAGAACAAAGAATACCTCAATGTTTTAGTATTTATTCACACATTTGTAGACAATTTAAAAATATTATGGGCTCGACGGCAACCCCACGTGGTTTTTCAAATCATGTGTGCATATAATACAGAACTGTTACCGTTATTTTTTCAGTTCAAACTGCAATAAATTTAACAGAATTGAGTACATTTGTTTGTCCATATACTTTATCTAATAAATATTTAACAGTTATTGATCGTTCATATCAGGTGACCAACTTTCTTTGGAAATTTTGTAACCATTTTTTACCAGATATTTTACTTCTTTTTAGTTTTATTTGCATTTAACTTTCATTATAATTTCAAAATATTTGAATTTATATACACTTACAGAGCTACACTTACAGAGGTACACTTACATAAGCATAATTGTTTATCAGTTACCTCACGTAGTTGATTCATTACAACAGAAATGCTTCTACTTTCGACAAGATTTCGTAACAAGGTATTCCACCGTATAAAAATTTAGCCTAATTTCGCTGCACTCGTTCGCATCCATCTATTAGAAAATGATTTGACAACGATGTACACGATCTTCGAATAACTCTGTTCTTTCTTACGACGGAGTCTTCCGACTTCACGATTTATCACTTCCCGTAAACTTCTTTGGGGCGCTATTGGCTGAGCGAGCAAATGCACCGACTGCATCCTCAAGTTCACGTGACACGGTAAATAGACTCTTTAGCTCACGGAAAACCCATTTCGTGAAGGGGTCACACCATCTGGTGCACCAGCGAAGAATAGACCAGTCAATCTTTTGAAAATCAAAGCGCACTCCGCTGTACAACCTGCAACGAATTTTCTCCCGACAGTCTCCGCGAAGAGAAACTATCCCTACTGGCATCTCCTTGCTGGAAATTCGTGCTTTTAGAGCCCGTTAAACTGTCCCAACTGGAAATTCAGCTAGCACGGTGTCTGCTGTACATTGACTATTGATAAAACAATTAACGACATCCGGCAGTATTGTATCAGGTTCGTGCACACGAACTAGTCAAAGAAACTTTTACAAACAAAACAAAATCCAACATTTCATGCATTAAACTAATATTTAAATAAATAACCTCCTCTGAAATATTATTGTTCCAACTTCTTAATTTGTCTTATCTTCAATTTTATTTCAAGAAATACTTTAATCAACGAAGTTTCAATCATCTGTTTCCAGAGATATTTTCACCATTTTAAATCAATTATTCAATTTATGTACATTATGATCGATTTAAAACATTAACATGTAATTAACACATTAATTTCATCGATATTTTTTTGCGAAACTTCAATGAAGAAATGATGCATTTATATCACACACAGACTTTTTAATTCTTCGTTAAGCAGAGAGTATGTACATGCATTTTATTTCGAATATATTATAAGTAAAAAGGAAGGAATAAAAATCATATTATAAAACGTATTGATATTATTCATAACCATGTGGAATTAAAAAATAGTATAATTTAGAATTTTTATTTGTTACATTCCCATTTCAATTCCTACAGGAATAACAAATCAATATTTTATCGAATGAAAGTACATTCGATTACCACGAATAAATCTGTAGCGTTACACGAATAAGATTTTCTTCGTTTCAAAGTATCATGTTATGACGATAGTGGATTTTTTAAAAATTAACAAATTATTTTAAAAACATTTATTTGATTTTAGCACGAAATAAAGTTCGTTATTTAAAACAAAAATAATAAACTGATGAGACGATTTCTTACTTCAAGTTATTATTTTGTGTGCTGTATTTATATGAAATTAAAATATTATTCCGGACCGATATATTCGAATTTTAACTGAAAAAAATTGGTTAATAAAAAAAAAACCAATTAATTAGTTAAGTTGATGCTCTACTTGAAGCGACTATTTTCTGTTACATTCGAAATAAAATGTAGCAGAGACTGTCACGGGACGAACGTGGACGGACGATCGATATTTTTCAAAAGCGTTTCTACCGCATGCATTTTGACGAGTGACCGAGTAGTTAGAACATTTGCTAGAGACGGGAGGATGCAGCCCTGCTTAATGATAAGCACAGAAATAGTAGGGAGAATAGGTGAAAGAGATGGGGGCCTAGAAGGGAGGACTTAAATAATTCAGTTTAGAAAATGGGGTGGAAGCTGTTTGAAGAGTGCAAAGGCCATTCCCAGAAATGTGATATTCATGAGGCGAAAGATCTAGACGTGGCTTTTTGTTTATTTCTTGGCCAGTTGTGGAACAAGCCAGTCTCGGTGATGAAATTGAATACTCTGTGCAAAGTATGTCGGGTAATTCGCATTATTACTCGCGATACTCGGAAACTGTTACACCCCGATTTTGATGAAACTTTGCGGAATTCTGGAACAGTCCGAAGTACGAGTAATAGTTAACAGCTCGGTGCGACGCTAATTTTCCAGATACAGTTCTGAATTTGAATTCATTTTGTAGCACAGACACCGAGCAACGTAGTTGCAAGTTTTGTCAATTTTTAACTAAGTTCGAGCAGGGTTGAACAAGGTGTTTTCAAAGAAACTATATTATCCACGGAGAAATTCGGTGTGGAAATTTCGACACATTATTGGATAGCAAAAAAGGTGGTAGTTAATAACAAGAAATATTTTACAATAGACTGCATTTTCCCTATTAATATGAAAAGGAGATTAACACAATCGTATACGTGACATCCGACGTAAAAGTTAGTAAATGCAGATGTCGTGTTTCTGTCAATAATAAACGAACAGAAATTCTAATACATATTTTCGAGATCCTTATTTTATAAATAATTATAAAGTTAATAAAATAATGACTTAAAACACCTATAATTTCGCATATACTATATTGTACAAACCTAATTAATATTTTATATCACGCCTATGTCAAAGAACTTGTCCATTTTAATTTTTTAACAAGAAACTAATTTAGAAAAACCGCAGACTCTGCATTTTGTAAACAAATATATAAGGAACAAATTGATTCCTGAAACTTCCAATAATTTCACATATACGACACTATAGCGACCTACTTAAAATTTTATATTACACGCATGTTAAGGAAACTTTATATTTTTTTCTGCGAGGATGTAATAATATAGAAAAATTGCTAAATTGTTAAAACTGTATTTTATAAAGAAATATAAAAACGATAGAGCGGTGACTTAAACCCCTGCTAATTTCGGAAACACTGCGTCTTTGATTTTCGATTCTGATGTCGACCGGAAAAGCGATCAATTCGTCGTGAGACGATCCGCGCTCATTACGGAAGTGATTTATAGCAAGAACGCGGAGTACTTTGGTTCGAATACCTTCCTCACAGCGTGCGACACGAACCGCTGACCAGCTGGAACGTTTACCAAGGGACTTCTTTCCGAGCGACACCGTTTGATTCCGGTTGGTCGAGAATCAGGGTAGTCGGCGGACTTAAATCCCGCACGAGCTATCATGGTTCGATAGGTTTTCGGTGCACCGAGGAATCGGTTCCCCGTTGTCGTCGGCCAGTGTCGTTAGATTATCCCCCACTTCTCCTTTTGCCCCTTCCCAATTCCCCCTCCCTCCCCACCACAATTCTCTTTCCCTTCGATTCCGCCGAATAGCCTGGCAGATTATTTTCACTGGCCTTAAAGTAACCTTCGAGTAAACCGATTGCACTCGGCAATCAAACTTTTGTGCGAAAGTAAGGGACAGTCAGGGGAAATGGGGTGGGTGAATTATTTTCCGGAATGATTCGAAATCCGAGATAGAGACGTCCTAAAACATGTACTAGGAATTTTAAAATTACTTCCAGTAATTTCAATTTCATCCCATAATTTCTTGAATATTGTTACTTCGATTTTTAAGCATTTTAATTTATCAGTTCACGTTTGTGTTCTGTTATTATTTCGACTTTCAAACTTGTTTTTTCATTAGAGTTGTCTTTTATTATATATTTGATGTTTATTTTTTGTTACGTTGCAAGCATACATACAGTGGGGAGCAAAATTGAGTCAACACTTTTAAAATTGTATAAGTTTTCTAACACAGGACTAAATGACTTGCATTTTTCTGTAAATATTAGAGAGACTAATTCACTGTCGTTGAAATACATTTCTTTTTAATTCTACTATTATTTGGAAAAACCTGTCGTTTTTTCATTATTTTATCTGAATCTATAATGAAAATTTAAAAAATGCATTTATTTCTCGATAACTTATACACATGTTGAAAATTTCATAAAAATCGGTTGACGGATAATCAAGTTACAGCCACTGAAATGTGAAAGATTACCTGTTTTTGATAGAAATTGTCCTTCTAACATTTACAGGAAAATTTAAGTTATTTAGATGAGTTTTAAGAATGTTATACTATTTTTAATCAATTTTGTTCTCTATTGTATCTTCGAAAATTTTAATTTCGTTCCACAATTTTAGTTATTTAATGTATTATTATTTTGTTTTTGAAATGCTACATTTATTCATTTATTAATGCTTTACACCGGATAATTTATTTAGCATATGATTTTTATGTATACAAATATTCAATATTACTGTTTATTTTACTTTTGTCTTGTATTGGTGCTTGTGAAATGTTAGGAACAATTAGGGACCACATTTTGAACAAGTTTTTCAAATATTTATTTAAAATATAATGACTTTTCAATCGATATGCAGTGGCAATATAATATTACGTGGCCTAATGATTGTAATTTTCTTAAGTATTCTTTATTGCATGCCAGTATTGACTCTGCAATAAATTCAATTGTTCATTAGAACATTAAGCGCTCTGAAACAATGATGTTGCAACATTTAATTGGGTACTGATCGTTTAATTAGCCATAATGTGAAACGAGCCAGGGTTCAATATCTCTAGAACGTTTATTTTTCATTAATTTGTTGTTCAATATTTCATTGTCATTTGCTAGTATCGTGCAGCATTGAATATTAATTGTGCATACATTACCACTTAATATTTAAACCAGTAATTCATTTAATATCGTTGTTTGTTACAGGGCATTCCAACTTTAATTATCGCTATTTCGGGAATCGATGATGCAGCATCTGTCGCGATTCATGGGATTCTGAAGAGCATCATGTTTTCCCATGAGGCGCTGTGGTATCAAATCCTTCAGGGCCCCATTTCTATCATCGGCGGATTTGGATTCGGTGTTCTGTGGGGATGGCTGGCCAAATATGTTCCGGAAAAGGGTGACGTGAGTAGAAATAACCTTTCATTAATAATGGGACAGTGAAATATCTTGCTTTCGTTTTAATTTAAATATCGCATGCAATAAACGTTAATACTTTGACAGCCAATTGGGCACTCTCAAAAATTCCATATAATCAAAGCAATTTATTCTATGAAATAAATATTGGCACGTTAAAAATTTTAATTTAAAATCCATGCTTTCAATTATATATACTTTTATTATATACTGAATATAATATATTATATACATATATGAATGATGTGAAAGTGAACGTACTAATAGAAACATCAAATATATGTTCATGGTGAATTCTGTAACAATCAATGAAGGCAGGGTCAATTTAGACCCATAATACTTACATATATAGAGTCTCTTGAAAGATTTTCAGTTTGTTTAATTTATGTATCCTCTGCTTTTATAGTAAATCTAATTTTATTAGTGCCAATAATATAAATTATATAATTAGATTATCTGTTTAATTAGGCTGCTATACAAATTTTGTTTAAATTCTTCCACTTCGTATCAATAATTTTTCTCAGAGATCAAAATAGTTATTTAACTGTTTAATAGATTGAAGCACGGACTGTAGAACTTCTTTTAGGAACATTTTCACATTAAACGAATATTATAATGAAAACAGATAAAAGGCATATTTGATAGTAAAAGTATTAGTTGAAAGAAAATGTCTAAAACATAAAAACAAAAATTTGTAACAGAAATCGATATCTTCACATCGACATTAACCACTTAGCTGCGTCGATATATTTTGAAGATAAATTTTATTACGCGTTTCATCGATCATACTGAATGTAGATTTTTTGATAATTGTTCTAGAATTATCCTAAAGTGTGCGAAATTTATGACTATGTTATCATAAGCATTGTGACATAAATCGTAGATGAAATATTTTTATTTTATTATAAAATTGTCATTTCGTTATGACGTGTATACACGTTATACGCAGTTAACAGGTTAAAAACGTTCTCTGTTATTTTTACATAAATAATATGCAATTCAACGGTTGCTTGTATTTCTCCGTTGGGACTAATTTTAATAAACTTAGTAATTCAATTCGTTCTAACGAATTTTTACTATACTGATTCTGGAGTATGTATAATGTATATTTCGAAAACTCATTTTCAAGAACCTCCCAGGGGTAACATTTCTTTCCATAACAATTCCCCAGAAAGAGATATTTCCTCAAACGAAGCACATAAATTCGAATAAAATTTGATTAAAAGTGAAGAATAATTTACTTTGCGACGCGAATGTTCAAAAAGAATCTTCATCGCTTATCAGGCATTGGAAAAATTATTTTAATGTGCAATTAGTAGATCTCAAAGTGCTGCATAAAATGCAATCAAGTTTATTAGAATGATTGCAGAAATACAAAAGCTTCGACAACTATGTCTGCATAATCGTAATTTTACAAGATATATTTACAAGATATATTACTAGATATATTTATTATAAAATAATATACACTATATTATTTTACAATAAATTAGTAGCTCAGAACGCACGGTATATTAGAAGCTACATACGTATTAGTATTCAACCCTTTGGAACTCTATAAATTCGTTCAGTGGGTCATATCGACTAGACATCGATACCGAAGTCCGATTATGTTTAAGAAGGCTCGCTGCCAAATCCTCGAAAATGTCTCATCACCCGCAGCCAGTCTAATAGGTCTTTTAACGCTGTTGGCCTTGTTCGTTGCAGTGTTAATTGCGCTTCACGAGGCGTGTAATTCCTGTCGTGTTGGATTTATCGATGGGAACGGAACTCCTTTCTTTACTTTACCCCTTCGCTTTCATTCTCTGTTCATTTTTCTGCAACGATTTCTCTAGTCATAATATTCTGTTAAGCGCGACAGTTCCTCATTTACATTCGGAGCTTATTCCTTCATTTACTGAGGATCCCTTTGCGAAAGATAAATTCCCTTGATTAATTGAAAGGATCGGAGGCTAAATGGAAATTAATTTCTACCTTCAATAATTCTGACCTCTCAGAATTACTTCAGTGTTCTTCCTCTAAAGATTTTATTGCCCGTCCTATTTACAGAATATACAAGCGAATGTTTCTATTTCTTATCTCTCATTTTTTATATCTTATTCTAATTTCAAGGTATCCTGCGGTGTCTGAAATTTTCACATTTGCTTCCGTTTAAACGAAATTATCCATTCCAACGCAAGTTAAAAAGTAAAAATTAATTTATTTAATGGTAGTTACACTTTTTCGCGTGATAAATTTATTTCTCGTAAATATGGGAAATTTAATATTGAATTTAATCTTTCGAAATACACAGGTGATTTATTACAGAAGCCAATTAATTGTAATTAACTCCCCTTACTTCTATATAAATCGTTTATATTAGATATCGGAAATTCCTTCAACTACATCTATTAGTAATCAAATTAAATATTTATTTGTTTCGATATTGATTAATCTTTTACATAAATCCTGTATACATAATAGTTTTAAATATTAAATTAAACGGTATTATTACTTATTCATTTTCATGTGCATAATACGCCAGTAATAATTCTGCTCTGTTTGTCTGATTTAATATTACAAAGCAAGTTTACGAAAACCATGTAAATTATCTCCAAACTAATCGAATTTTTTATTTTGTGAAGGAAGAAGGAGCAACACATTCGAATAATTCAGCTTAGCCTTCTTAAGATCTTCCTAAAGTCATGCGAAAATAATAAGAATAATAACGTTTCTTTCTAGGATATAATCCCTTATGCCATTACATGAAAGTAACAACAGTAATAATTTAAAAATTATTATTCTAAAATTCATGTCTTAATCAATACCTTAAAAGGAATTTAATGAAGCAATTAGTTCATTTCGCTACTATCTCCTACTGTTTATTTTGCAGAATTAACGAACTCGTGAAAAGAGCAGCTCGCACACCTCAATAATTTACATTAGAATTCGGAATATTAATTCTAACCAGGATTTCACTGCCGCGCGACAGTAGACAGCGAATAATCCGAGTTCCGCTGTCTCTTCCAGGAAGGACTATACTACTTCCCAAGTAGTTATAGTGGCCGCACGGCGGAACGTTTCAAGCCTGGCGATCCCAATAGGCCGTATAATTAATGCTAAGCCACCAGCAGCGGCACAATGCCTCGAATTCGCAGCAAACCGAAGCTATCGATAACGACGAAACTTTTTCCAATTAGATCTGTTCAGTCGGTCAAACGGCAACAAAACGGGGACGGGTCGCGTCGGTAGATATCCATGGCGAGCAGCAGCCGGTCGTTGCTTAAAAAAAGAAAGAAAAAAGAAACGATTGTTGTTCGTTCTCCATTCATCATTTACCGAATGCCGGCCATTCCCGTGATTCACGATGCCTTAACGGTTGACCCCGCCGTCCCGGGCGCAATAAAAGGCAACGCTGTTGGCAGAGCGCCCCCTTGGCTGTTTAACGCCGCCCAGCACCTTCGACGCAACCCTGGCAGACCGTTTTGATACAATACGACCGGCAATTGTCCGTTACAAGCCGGTTATGTAGAAACGCAGCCGGAGTCGTTGGTTCTTTTCTCGTCGGGCCGCGGCGGAACGCTCCGAATGGCCCTCGACAAAGATTGCGCCATTGCTTTATTGTGTTCGGTCGAGTCCGCGATTCGTTTCGCCAGGAAACGGTAACAGGCTGCCGCGAGAACGGTAATTGGAACAATTGAAACTGTCTCCGTGCTTGCCTTTCCTTACGAAGACACTCGTGCTTACGCTTTTCCGCGTTGACGTACACCGGACGCGAAATAAAAAGTTATGCACGATTCTCTACGCTGCGCGGTTGATCTTTTACGATGGATGTTCCTGTACAAGCATTGCAACGGATAGCGATGAATTATTATGACATACGCGAACAGATGATGTTCTTTTTTTATGATTTTACTTATCAACTTTTTCAATATAGGTTTCAACGCGAGTTAAAACGGACGAAAATATAACCGAGTTTGCTTTGAATCATTTACGGTATTATTCTGTTTTGTTGGAAGTATTTTCCCTCTTTGTAGACACATTCGTTTTCTACATACGTTTATGGAGTGACAATGTATGATATTATGAAAGAGACAGTGTTTTCTTTTTATCACTTTTATCGGGCGTGGAAGTAGCAAGCATGTTGGAAAAATGGCAAACGTGTATCTTCATTCAGTAAAGATATTCGAGACCAGCAATGTGAGGACTAAAACGCCAGTTTTATTTATTTATTTATTTATTATTAGACTGTGGATCTTTGTGCAGAATAGTCATTGTCTAATTGTATGATCTCTAAACTGGATATTTAAAACATCAGAACATATTTCTTTTTGAAACGCAATTTCTTTTTGTTGCATAGAATCGTTTTGAAAGATCCAAATTAACTCTCAATATGCAACTAATTTTTATTTTATTGTTATAATTTACAAGCTGTACACGATAGAAAGAAAGTCTTCAAATAAAAATTACATTTCAAATCTACATAAAAAATCAAAAAATATCAATTATTGATTTATCACCTTTTCCAACTGTTTAAACAGTTAAAAAATCCTATACCACTTGATAGATTCGAACAAAAGGAGTAACTTTTGCTTTTAACTTCTTTCTATCTTGTACACTTTGGGAATTATAGAAATCAAATAATAAATAGTAGAATATTTCAGGGTCAATTTCCACTCCTTGCAAAAAATTGCATAATACATATATCATTAACATATTCGTTACATATATAATACATATATACACAAATATCATTTTCCTTTTAATTGTTACAATTTTGTATTTGATCTACCCTTTTTTGTTACGAATGCATAAAATTTGTATAATTACTACTTCTTTACAAAAATCTAGCAACAAGTAGAACAATAAGTTCACGTGTGAAGTATTCCCTAATTTTTTCTGTGGTAATTTGACGGTAACTATTTTGTGCAGCATAGTAGCATGCGTATTTCTAAAATAACAAAGCCGAGCGATAGAACTTTTACGCCGCACGAAAGTCATCGGCTTATAAATTAAGGCTTACGGTTCACGAGACGACAGTTTTTTAATGTATCGTTTCTTGAATCCAAGATCACCGAAAAGATTATGCGGTTTTTATATCCTGAATGTGGAATTTTATTGGGCAAATTTAGTTGCCGTTTTCTTCTGCGCCCTCGGGAGCTCAATTTATTATGAGATCAGGATCCCTGTTTCAGTGCCGGAAGTTTTTACTCCCCTCGAAGAAGATATGTCGGAGAAAACGTTTAACTTTGATGAAAATTTTCGCAAAAACCACGGACGTTGTTTCTGGTTTCAACATTTTTTTTTAAGATCCTCCAACTTTTTCTTCACTTCTTTTGAGCATCGAACTCTCGAAGGAAACTCGTAATTTTTATAAATACGAGGGGGACACCTTCCTTCAAGCATTATAAAATAGACATTTTTGAAGGGTTTATAGGCAATGGGGTCTCGTCGGGTGGTAGATCCTTATTCATCAAACTTCTTTTACAGTTTTTTGGCCACAGTTTTTCGAGGTACATCGGCCTCGTTACTGAATTTAATAAAAACCAATTACAACGTAAATTAGCGCGCTGAAAAGTTAAATGAAGCCGTTGAATAACCTCTTCTCTTCGACGAGTAATAAAAGCAGTGGAAAAATTGAAGAAAAGCATTGCACTTTATTGGACTTTAGTCATTGCATAATAAACTAGACCCTCTAACGTTTCCAAAAAACGTTTCTAAACGTCTCTACATTCGAAGCCATTTCAATTGAAAATCTAAAATAATTTTTCTGCTTACGGTATTTCCATTTCGTATAATAAAATTCATTCTATACATATGGAATCGAGTATCGTGATTCATATAACATTTACAATTTCAATAATTTTTTAAATCAGAGCTTCAACGATAACTACACAGGGTGTCCCGGAAATCGTAGTACAACCGGGCAGGGGGTGATTCTACATAAAAAAAGAAGAAAATATTTTGGTATAACATTTTTTCATCCGAAGCTCCATTTTCGTGATAATCGACTTCAAAGTTCGTTCAACTTGCAAAACGATTTCATACAATTTGCTTGTCGTGTATTTCACTGCTCTGCTTATCTCTGTCCGGGACAGTGTATACAAAACAGTGATAATTGTGCGGTTGAAACAATACAAAGTGTTTCACTATTGATTATTCATATTTTATTCTTTTTTACTACTTACTATTACAATGCTACAATAATTGTTGAAAATGTCCTCCTCGCTGCTGCATACATAAGTTTGCTCGATGAATTAATGATATCTGGACAGATTGTAAGTTGTTATCGCTTTTTAATTTTTCGAATGCCTCAGTAATCTTATGTTTCAAATATGTAACATTTGCTATATGCAAATTATATCATTCATGTTATAAACTTGCTATACACAAGCACGACACTTGACTTGATTAATAATACGTGACGAGAAAATTGTATGAAATCGTTTACAAGTTGAACAAACTTTGAAGTCGATTATCAGGAAAACGGAGCACCGGATGAAAAAATGTTATATCAAAATATTTTCTTCTCTTTGGATGTAGAATCACCCCCTGCCCGGTTGTACTACGATTTCCGGGACACCCTGTATAAATAATTTTGGAACGTGTTACAACAGTTTTAATGGCCGAGTCGACACTCGAGTACAAAGGGTATAAATTGTTATTTCGTTTACAAAGGTGTCTGACTATTTATGTAAATCATCGGAAGTGTTGAACCGTGAGTATCACGTGCGACTATTATCACCGTTTCAAAAAGATTCTTAAAAATGACCTTATAATCGTCGCGTTAGAGTGGGTAATCGAATTCGGTCACGATGAAAAGCGGTTCGCAAGGTCGTTCGCCCTTAAGGCAGCCGAGGAAGCACCTGGACGGTTGCTGAAAGGGTGGAATCGCTGACGTGCATTATCACAACGGCGGATCGATAGCGATCGATCGAGAGATCGCCAACCCCGCGTCTCGGCCACGGAAAACCCTTAGAACCGGCCCGGGCGTGACCTAATCGAACCGTTTTTCATCGGAACGCAGTATCCTCGTCTTGATAGTTGCCCGCAGCATCGGCAAGATACTGTCCGAGCTGCCGGGAACCAGACATCGCTGACAGAATTTATTATTCGCATCGTGTTTCAGCGTAATTTACGCCGGTGCTCATATTCCCCGCACTCCGCCACGAGTTGACGCAAATTGTACGTTATCCGTCTTCGCTGCGTACGCCGCCCGCTAGTGAATTATCAATTTCGGAGCCGAAGAGACGTTCCGCGCAGTCCACGGTCGCTGACAAAAAGTCTGCGCGCCATGCATCCCCGCGTATCTCCCAAAATCGACGAAAAACGTGGATCATTTAAAATTCAAATGCGAATTTAAATTGGATATCAAATTTTAAGTTTTTTTCACATTTTTAGCCTGCGATGTAGACGCAAAGGTTTCTCGTAAAGGTCCACCATTCTTTTGCTGCACCTTTCCATTTTATCTAATCTCGTCTGTTAAAAGCATTTTGATTTATTCGTGCTATAGCGCTCTAGCTTAATTTATTATCCAACTCGATGTTCAAATCCCTCGTCCGTTTAAATCGCATAAATGAACATTTATAATACGAACGTGACATGAATACAATAAATATGTGCAGTATGCACACATTAACGGTGTAAACGATTATTTATACTATAAATACTAATAATATATGTTGTAGAATGGATGTAGATATCAATAATACAAATGCAAGTGATATAAATCAGAAACGATAAATCGTTTTTTGCCATGACCTTCCATTTTAATAAGTTACTAAAGGGTTGTTTATTAGCTTTGTTAACGATTCTGTCGCGCTAAAATGAAACATCATAATTTTTCTTGCAATAAAATATCTGAAAGAAAGTATTATTAGAAAGGTTTGCTCGAGGTATCTTCTTGATCAACAATGGAAATTCTTGCTGAAAAATGATCGATTTGTATGAAATACGCCTTCATAATTACCGAGTCGAAGAAAATAAATAATTTGTTACACGGTGTAACGAATTTCTCTCAGAAAAATTTTGATAAACGAAGTACGTAATTAAGCGATAATTAATCACCTCGCCAAAAGCACAGCCACTTTCTAATAAAGTTTGTAATTTACAATTTCCTATTCGATTAATCATATCTGAACGAGTGGCGGTTTTACTAGTTTTCAGGGAAACGTAAACAATGACGATTATATAGAAACGCGTGTTATTTACGAAACGCGTGCATTAATTGTGATTTACCGCGGCCGTTTGTTTCGAAGATGATACCAGAAACATTCAAATCTAGAATTAATTGAATCCGGCAATTGATACTCGTACAAGTCCGGACGGATTAATTCTCATACTATTTGCAACGCAAATTTCAAAATATTGTTTGAAGCCAGCGTCTCCCGAGCCCGGCCTTCGAAAACATTTCACGCTATTGTTGTTCGAGTTCCGCTTGCGGCGTTGACTTTTCACAGAGAATCAAAGTGGAAAAAGTTTCGCGGCGCTGACTACAGAGTGGTCGACCGAATCGAGAAATGTTTTCAATCAATCGTAAATCAACTGTGAACAACAACGTCAATATTACTTCAGTATATGTCGAGCTGCATGGAAAAGGGAAAAATAAAAATTCATTGTTTAACTATTCGTATTGACGTGGAAAATATCTTCGTTAACGATAACGGAGAATCCCGCGATAAAATTCATTGCGCACGATGCAACCATAAATATAAATAGCAAACGCGACTATATTTTCATACGATGACTTTTTACCAACTATAGGGACGAACAAGTTTTACATTGATTTATCATATTTGACCTTTTAATAATTTATCATGCCACTGTCAGGTTATGTTAACATTAACTGGGTAGTCGGAGCACTTTATATTTACAGAAAAGATAAATTGCATTAAATATCTTCCTTTTTATATATTATAAATTACTGATCCCCGTACTTTTTTATAGTAATGCATCGTTGCAGTTGCAATGAGAACTATATCAGTTTTTTTAGATTCAAACGAGTGATATTTTTATATAAAATAATAAATGCCACCAAACTAAATATATTCGTCTTGTTGGTAATGTTTCGTCCTGGGCATAAGGCCCAAAGGACGATCTTCAAACAAGGAGGGCCAATTTACAGTTTATGATGCTAGTAATGGTAAAAGGCTATTTTTGAGGAACCGAACCTTCAAGTAATTTTAATATTTCGTACGAAGTATGTTTAATCGGTTGACAATCTCTCGTATTTAGCCTCAATAGCTGGCTTTATAAACCCCGAGGATTTCCAAAGGGCTCCGCGGAAAGAGGCCTCAAGGCCCAAGACAAAACGTTGCTAAAACATCCCCTACCACAGATTTCCTTCCTATCCCTACTTTCGCTTTTTTCACCTCTACCAGATTTTCCCTGCGACCGAGCTTTCGAAAAAGCTTGTGCGACGGCGAAGAATTACATCGAATCAAAATTAATTTTTACATCGAAGACAGCAAGTTTAAAATCGTTCTTGCACCGAGTGTAGCAAGTTCAGAATTATTTGTCCAATACAAATCGCGACGTTATTATACCGAGATTAGGTACAACTGCAGCCAAGTCATTTTGTAGCTAAGACCACTACTGTACAAAGTGTAAATAAACGGATTCTCCGGAGTTAGACTTACAACCTTTCTTCGTTAAATGATCGTTTAAATGATCAACGTAACATCGTTTAAATGATCAAAATTTGTTTATGAACCCATAGAATTTATTTTGAAGATAGTCATTTATTTTGAAGTGTAGTTATAGTTGGATCATTCAACAATGCAATTATTGAGGCATTATCGTAATGGATACAAAATATGTACGATCACTTGTAATTACATGAGTAATTTAAAAAATACCCACAATACTCTCGTGAAGTGTGTCAGAATAATAATACGACAATATTATAACATAATTATTCCATCCCGAGCATTATATTATATTGTAGGTGAATATTCACATGATATGGTCCCCTACCTGGCCCAACTTCTCTTTATTTGATACATTATAATATAATATAATAACAACATATTTCGTTTTTCATTTCTATGAAAATCTTTTTCTAGATAAACATAGGAGAAACATATAATAAGTAGATAAAGCACATGAAATTAAACATTTTTATAAATCTTAATTTACAAGTCGGTATTTACTATCGTCAATAACGATATCTTAATAATATAATGATAACAATAATAATATAATACAATACAATACAATGTAATATAATATAATCGTCTCATACATAAAATAAAATATACGGGTTCTCTTGTTTAAGTGAGTACACCCCCCTTTACAAACAGATATTACAAATCTGTATTTTCAATGATGGTAAACACGCAGAAGAATAACATATTATTCAACCGGTAAGTGAAAATTACACTTAATAATTTATGGCGTTAGCAATAATCCTTCTTAGTTATTCTTATCTATAATATTATAATTGTAGTAACTTAGTACAAACGCAATCTATGTTGCTCAGCAGAGGCTGTTGGATGGTGATCGTCGACCAATGCAGGACGTAAACGTAAGCTAACGATTTACCTTTATTGTACTTAGAATAATATCGTACAGCACCTCTTTGGATTCCTCTCAGTGCCTATTGTTATTTTTCTGAAGAAAAAAATATAGCTTTCTATTTCAGAAAATTAGATTGACCTACAGATTTTCTGTACTACGCCATCCAAAAGAAAGAGTTAATACTACATGTTGTAACGCGTTCTACCAAACAACTTCTGCAGGAACATTTTTTTAATAACTATAATTACTTCCGAAATATCCTACTCACTTAAACGAGACACTTTTATAAAATCATGATTATAATCTAACTTTGTTTTAAATTTTAATTTTATCGACCGTGATGTATTAACATCTTAGGTACTGCTGGATTTTGCGCAAATAAAGTTTTTCATAACTAAATTACCATTTTTCTTAACATATATTTTTTCCGTCTAGCTATATATAGTATTAATTACATATATTCTTTTCTTAGTATATTGTACATACACACTTCCACTTTAACCGTTTACTTTAATAATTAATAAAACAATTGAGTGAAGCACGAAACATTCACGAAAGCCACTACAGTGGCGCGTCGTGCCTGAGGTTAAAAATGCTATATTTTGAATGAATATTCATGATGTTATGTCAAGAACAAGAAGACTGAAGAGGACAGTGCATTTCTGTTTTGCCTTTCAGTAAAAAGTGCATTTTTTCTACAAGAACGCAAAGAAGCATGCGCGAAGATAAGCCAACTGCGCTGAATAGCAGTCAATGCATCACTGAATAGCAAAGGGTGTTATTATAACTTTCTCACTTTTATTGGAGTAAAGTTTATAACTGCAATGCGGACGACTATTATGCTCGTAACAATATATTGTAGTAGCACATAATAAGTTCAACAAATTGTTTTCCATAAAATGCATCAATTATCTTAAATAAATTCTCCGATAAATATTTCGAATATAATTTTATTCATTCAAAGACTTTATTTCTTAACGATTAAGAAATTATTTCGTAGAATTTTTTAAGGAAAATAATAAGCTTACCTACCGGTAGATAATATCAGTGATTTAAAACTTGATAACTTACTGCCAATTAGTTCGTTGCCTCGCCAATTTTTCAACAGCAATTTCCATCGTTAATCAAGAAGATACTTCAAGCAAACCGATCTAATAAATCAAACTTTTTCGGAATTTTTATTAAAAGATAAATTACGATGTTTCTCGCTTGCATAACAGAATGATTAAGAAATTTAATAAACAACCCTGTAATGACTTATTAAAGTGGAAGATCGTAAGAAAGAAACGATCTACTGTTTCTTATTTATTCGAATTTCTTATATAATATTATAGATATATGAATTTATTATAATTATTATACGAATTTATTATATTCATTATAAATACTATACGTATAAAATTTGTTTCCGAGAATTTATTCGAAATATTATACGAACAAAATTTATATCCAACAATTTATTCGAAATATTTCCCAAATACACATTTATTCGAAGTACTCGTTTGAACAAGTTTTCGATGAAGAATTTATTCGAAAAGTTATTCGTACAAAATGCAGTTCATAAACGACGATAAAAAATATATAGTCATATAAAAAACGAAGCCGAAAAGGATTCGATATTTTTAGTCGAAAGGCTCTTTAATCCAAGTTCGAAAATTCATGATTTGAAAACAATGATTTCCCCTTAACGGATAACGATTTTTCCACGAACGGTATCAATGATATTGCGGATAATTATTGAATCGCCGGCGTATAGGATCCGGGAAGCATGGCGGAATCGACCGGCCGGGTTCTCCGGAGCGGTTCCTCTCCGGGAAACTAACGGGACCGGCTCGGGATTCATTCGCGTGAGCAAACAGTTTTACGACGTTCGTGAAAATCGCGGAACAGGGTCGGTTAGGTGGCGCGAGGTCTCGGGTAAAAAGGCAGGATGCGGGGTAGCGGGTCAATCGAGGAGGGGTCATTCCTCCCTGCGCGCGATAGATTGCGCGGCCGTTGCATTTTCGAATGCACCGCTCGCTGCCACCGGCGGCGGCGGTGGTGGCTTACGAGGGTGCGGGGGTGGCCAAATAAATCCACTTTCGCGTGATAAATCCACCATTATCACCGGCCGGGTCTCCTGGAAAGACGAGGGAGCGAAGATCCGCGATCCGATCGTAAATTACACGCGGTGCAACGCGAAATGTACTTTCGGTGCGTAGTAGACAGGGGAGATCCTCGTGTCTTAGCAATTCATCGATAGCGTTACGTGACGAACATAACTTCGGCCGCAATTCCGGGCAGACGTGGAATTTGGCGGCCAGTGAATCGCACGTGTCACGAATCCCGATGACAGAGGACCCCAGGGAAAGTTTCGGCAACTTTTTCCAACTGCTCGTCTGCTCCTCTTCAGTTTCCTGATTGGAGGGGCCGCTGGAGGGGAGAGAGAGCCTTGCGAAATTTGCGTGTAATACGTCCGTGGTGCAGTTTGGAATTACGCGGGCATCAAGCGTTAGAAATTCACAAGCATTGTTCACAGTCAAACATCGTAATGACCTCTCGACCGCGGAGAAGCATGAAAATTCAGGGCTTAGAACTATAATGGACCAAGCGCAGCTAAGTTAATCGGACCTGGCTTTCTCGAAAGCCACGACTATTAAATTCCGTTGGCTAAGATATGCAATATAATAACAGTTAACGCCGTTTAATCACGAGCATTCAGAGATGCGCCATTTTTGTTTGACTTCTGACCGCGTGTGCCTTGTGCGAGTTGAACCAGACTGGTTCTTGCGATGAACAGAGAATAGTCATAGAATTAATATTTGTGTATGTGAGATTTTTATTTCCTATGTTTTCCTCTATGGTTGGTAGCGCTCGTTTACGCAAATTAAAAAGCAGCTGAATAATGTCCTTCATAAAACGAAATGGAAATGTTTATACAAAAGCTTCATATCAAATGATACGTTATTAAAAAAAACTACTACTCTGTGTTTATTGCAGTAAAATAATAAACTTTGTAATAGTTTATATGAACGTTTTGACGAATGTGATCAATTAATTTCGATGAAAAACTGAAGATAGTACAGGATATTGTCAGAGTTGAACTATCACGTTTTTCTGTTAATCTCCCGCACCTTTTTTCCTTTTAACTCTTTCACCACCACGTTGCTTAGCTCTTCTTCGTTTTTAATCATTTCCTTGCTACAATGAGGTAACTTTTGTTTCTTGTATATGTTTGCATAAGACTGTGTACACTGCTATAACCTTCAATCTACTCGATATGAGAAACTTCATAGTATATGTAATAATATAATATTAGACAGCACATGAAAGAGTTTTAGCTTTCACTCATCATTTTACAATACTTTCATCAAAAAATTGCATACGAAGACATGAAATGATGAACATGAAATACCATTCCACATGTACCAAGTTTAAAAAAGACGAAATCTGTATTCATCTAATAAAATGACTGACATAATTTCTAAACTAATCGTAATAGTCATTTGAGTTAGTTGTATTTATCGGTAACCTGTGTTTAGTAATATAATTCATTCAGTAACAAAATTTATGAAATCATATATTCACTGTTAGATTTGTACTATGGACAGATCATATTGCTTGTAGTAAATTACGAAGCAACAAATATAATTCGTCTTGTATCTAAAACGGGTTCTAGCAACAGAACATAGTTTCTGAACTAATCATGATTAATTATTACCATAAGACTTTCCAAAGTGGGATGGATATCTTTGTCAGAGAACTAGGTTATCTATTCAACAATCAAATAACGAGAAACATGAACAATACGTATCGTTCTCTTATTACGTGCATAATCAAATTACGTATTTGCAATTCCTGAAATAAAATATATAGTAAGGTATACATAAAAGATATTGTCGCTACATCGACAAAGTCGCTGTACTCGTTCATAAAGTGTTAAAACCTGAAACGAAGTCGCACACATATACCAGAACAGTGTACACGACCAATCAGGGATTCCGCTAAGCATACTGCAGGCGTAGGATCGCGGAAATCGAGCAATTCGATTGGCCGTAATCTCGTTTGGAATTCGAAACTACGCTACTGCAAGGCAATTTCGAAAAGAGCTGAAGCTCGGTTAATGTTTTGTAAAAATCCGGGCGTGCATCAGTGTTTTCCAGCCACTAGGTCCCGATACGCGTCCTATCCAGTTGGTCGTCATTTCCGCGAGATCGCGTCCCATAACGGGTTCTCCTTCGCGACAGATTTACATAGACTGTGCTCGAAACTCGACGAAACGGTGAGCCTCTGCACGCCGCATGCACACTGCACGTGTCTGCATACGTACAGGCGGTCGAACACGTGCCAGAATCTCGCCGAATCTTCCGGAACGAGATATCCTCTTTCTCTGGTCACGGTTCAATGGATTCCGCATTGAACGGGATGTCGTGGCGCTGCGAAAACGCACTTCGATAGATAATCGCGCACGAACAAACCCCTCCGATCGACCTACTGGCCCCTTTTCCGCTCGTTCCTCGTCCACAGCATCTGTCGCTCCACGGAAACGGCGAGACCTTTGTCAAAAATCCTTTGCCAACGTAGGGAACGCCTCCTGTCAACGAACCACGAGTATTTATTATTGTTGTTAAGATTGTACTTAATTTAATTTCGTTAACACTATCGTGCGAGAAATGTGATTGGCGCATTGTGTTTTATAAAGATGACAATAATGAATATATTTGTCGAATCAACCGATTAATCGTCATGATAAGCGTGTTAGATCAATCCATTGATCAATCATTGTAAGTAGATGTAAGAGTGTGTAGTTTTAATTTTACTTTTGCTAGGAAAACTGTTACCAAACTCGGATGTACGATTACTCAAGATTAATCGTTTTTAAGTCGAATCCGAAATTTTTAAAAGAATAAGTGGAGAAGAAAAATTTAAATCAAATCTATATTTATTAATTGTCATTAAACTATTTGAATAAAGAAACAAGTTCCCAAGTTTTAATAAAAAATCGAATTGTCCGAGAAGAATCTCTAAATTAAACAATGTAAGAATTAACTGACACTAATTCTCCGGCATAGTTATATTTTTCTTCATTTTTATTGTAGTTATATACGATTGATTTCAGAAATTTAGTCAATTATTTCCTAGGAAAGAATCGTTGTAATTTTAACATTCGTAAAACAGAAAGTACGAAACTAGTGTATTGTCCCTTATCCAAACATTTATTTTTACAATATTCTGGTATCCAGACGTACTCATTATCTAATCATTGCATTATTTGGATACATTATCCTAGATAGCTAGTACAGAACTTGAATAAAATATTTATATTTCATTATTTATTTTCAGCCTCACGGCCAAGAAATTGGATTTGGTTTACAAAAAACCTAACTCTACATTACTATTTTAAACTTTCATTTTTTATATATACATTCTCATTCACACTCTTGTCTCTTATACCTACTGACTAAAATCCGTTATTTCCTTCAACCCTTCTCCCTCTATTGCACCTGCTATGCCTTTGGTTTTCTTTCGCCTCTTATCCTAAAAAACTAATAAAACTCTCTCCTTTACCCTTTCTTTTCTCTTTCTCTCTACCTTGCCCAGCCATTCATCTATCTTCTCGTTCTTTCTACCGTTTACTACCTCCTCGATCTCCACTCTTCTTTCCGTGATGAAAACATTTAGATAATAAAATGTTTTGGTATCGGGATATTACAAAAATAAACCTTTGGATAAGAGAGTATAATTTCAATTATAGAATCAAGGTTTATCAATATGATACAATTAGCATAATTGAATAATATAAGAGGCGATTAAGATTGTCATTTATATTGCATGTAATAATTGCGTGTCAAACTGTTGCATGCGAGATTTGAGTCAATGTTTTCGTTTTGTAATTAATATTATTAATAAAACATCATCATGCCACCCAAATATTATCGGTAGTGAAATTAACTGCAGATTTTTATATATAACAAAATTACTCGCACCCATTTCAAGAAACTAAAGCCATTTCTGCTACTCGAGTAAAACATTTCTTTCATCCCTGAATGATTTCAATAAGCCGGAACTAGTACATTATCAGTCTTAAAAGTTTTTAGTCTGGCTACTGCATTAA
>NC_135781.1:19184807-19186147 GCF_028453695.1 Augochlora pura
GCGTAATTATGCATTTATACTGGAAGTGTATAGCTGAAATATTAAATAGTTAAGACATAAAAAGAATTTAGTAATATTTGTAGTTACACCATATCAGTTTATTACAATGATTAAAAACAACGACTTGTTTTCATTTCACTTTTATTTCTCACAATCGTTTTGGAACATTTTTATTTTGCATACAAATCCGCAGTTTAATAACGACAAGACTTTGGATACAATTATGCGGATATTAAACAGTCCCGTACTGTAATAGAATTGTACTAACAAAATATTAGTTACTACAGTCTTTGAAACGAGAAAACAATTTATCCTGGCGACGGAAACTGTTTTTTAAAAGAGCGAATTTAACACGTTCATGTTTATGTAAGTTTTTTATTATAACACTTTATTCTCGATTTTGTGGTATCGATGCATTTATACGCGGCCTTTGAAGGCGACGGAATTTGCATTTTTCACGAGATTCGCACGTTGCAAAAATTCCCTGGACAATTTGCATGCACACTCGTGTGTAACGTTCACGCGAGACGATGGTCTGTGTCTTTGAGTAGCAATCGCTTGCGGAATTCTTTTGATCCCGTCGTAAACACTCTTTCCCTCCCCCTCACTTTCCTTTTCTATCTCGTCTCCTTCTATCTTCCTCGCTTTCTCCCCCCCCCCCCCCGTTCTTTTTATGTTTATTCCTACAAATAATTAGCTTTAATTGTTCCTGAGGCTTTTCACTTGTATAATGTAACGTGTATATTCAACGGCACTGTTAAATCTCGCGTTTCCTTTGTGCTGTAACATTGTTTGCGCTAGTCGGAAGAAGCTTATTAGCTGTGCCGCGACTTCACTTTGAATCCATCCACCACTCTTCGAAGTAATGCTCGAGTGGTTATGCGCAATCCTCTTTCCCATCAACCTTTGCACTCGTTTCGTTTCGATGGACATTTTATCGTCAGCGCAAACACTCCCGACTGTTACTAATTTCCACGTCAAGTTTTGCGACTCTTTGCTCTCGACGAACACTTATCGGCCGGACTAATTAAATTTCACCGTACGTATCGATATTGTACATCGAACATTACAGTCCTTTGGTCTCGGCAACACTACTACATAGTAGAAACACACTTTTGGTTATACTAAACTATCCCATTGATCTTTGCAATCCTTTGGTCTCGACGATCACTTGTCGAGCCGCACACACATATTTGACTGTACGAGATTGATCCATGCTATCCTTTGATCTCACTAAACACGCGTCTACAGTATGTAGATACATTCTACGATACCTAATTTTCATATCCATCATCGGTAGACTGAATGCTTCGTTGCTGATTATGCTAGACCTGATTATG
>NC_135781.1:19186247-19294558 GCF_028453695.1 Augochlora pura
TAGTTTTGGTGGAGGAAATGAAATGGTTTCGATTGGAGGTGGGTGTGTCGCAGGGAACTTGGAATGAGGAGTGGGAAATTTGGTAGGAACTTCGTGTTTGCATCGTCTTCTTTGTTAAAGTAAATTATGAAAGTTTGTCCGTGTAACGGTACCGTGGGTCTGTCACACGTGTTGTCCGTTCGTCGAGTCGAGTTTCGGTAAGTACGGTAGTCGTAAAGTAATTGCGTTAGTCGTCGTTCGTCGGATTTTGCCTATTGTCGATTGATTCGTATGTTTATGGCTTAATAACTAAAGAGGGACGGCTAGGCACTTTCGACCATCGGTGTTGCCGTCGCAACACGAAGCATTTTTGACACTAAATTCAAAATACTTTTGGATGACATACAATGTTACCATTTTACATGATTTATTAGTGTAATTTATGTATATTGAATTGAGTCTATGTAATATTTATACTTTGATAAATTCGTTATCAAAGTTCATATCTCAATTCTTTTTTGATAAGTTCTTTAAGGATAAACAAATTTGATTAGAACATCATATGAGAATCTTGAGTGGAACTTCAGAATCGTCATTCGAGAGCAAAGGGTTAAAATTAGCTGACCAAATATTTAGAGATATCAGTTTGGTGCTGTTCAATGTGTGCCATAACCTTGATATATCAATCACTGCTAAAAATGTTCTGTAAATCAATAGTCTGTCTGACAAATGTTAAACACTATATATGTATATAATGCAGTTAATTTAATCACAATCCATCGCGGTTTTAAGGAAAATTATATTGATTTGAAAGAAATCATGCAGTGTTCAATGTTTCTGTAAAATGTCTATGTGAAACAAAAATTGATTCCGATTTAATTAAGATTATGTAGCAGTATACTTTGTATAATAACAATTTACAGTAGGATTTTTTCGCAAATTCTTTTCTATTCTTTTCTATTCTATCTCTAAAAATTTCTGTAGTTGAAAGACTAATTTTGTTCCATCTTACAGCAATTTTAATTAAATTTGACGAGATTTTAAGAAAATTAGAATAAATATGTTACGCTTTCTAAGGCTGTAAATCTATTTTTAGTAAAACAACTACGAATGTATATAACGCGTACGAATAAAATAAAAATGAAACATCTTTAAATTATAAAAATTGTCGATCCCCATAGAAAAGAAATTAGAAATTCGATAAGAATTGCTTCATTCTTTAAACAGCTATAATGAGTTGAAACTCAGGAAGAAGTAATATCATTTCTAAAAAGGCTGTCTAACGAGGAGCGCGAAAGCTGTATCACAATGGTATGTCGTTCAAAAGAAAATATTTCTTCGACGAGATATTGTTCAGGTTTTAGGTGTATTTCATGGCGAGATGGTCTGTTTCGGCCGAATGCAAACGCATACCGATTGTTTTCGATGAAAATGCGCTCGGCGAGCACAGCATCGGCGAAGGAATTCGATTTCGCCCGGCCGAGTGATTGCAAACGAAATTTTACTCTATTTTGCGAGGACTTTTATTGCATTTGTTCGAGATACTCGTCTTGCAAACGATTTCTCTTTCGTGCTCCTCTGTGCCATCGGTTTCCCGTCTGCAGGATATCGAAGGCTTTCGATAGATTTCGGTGAGGAGAAATAAAGCTCGCTTTCTGTCTTTTCCTGGGGATTTCAAAAGGGAAAAGTGCAGGCCGGAAACGAAATATCGTTCCGACGGCGATTGGAATGTGTTTCCTTCGATGTCATGCGACCGACATGCTCTCTTATCCGTTCGTTCGATATCCTTAAGCTTTCAAAATCAAATTCGAACAATTACTGTTTGCGCGCGTTACTCATTTCAATAATTATGCTTGTGCCAATCGATGGTGCCGTATCCTTCAATGCTGTTTCAGGAGGTTGAATGCGAAATTCGAAACATTAATTCACCTACGACCGATTTTATGATGCGTGATCATGCGTCTGATCATTCCGTCAAATATAATGAGACCGTTTTCATGTTGAATTCACATGATGATTTTGCAATAGTTAAATGACTATGTGATAATTACACGAGGAAGGATATTCAAGTTTGAAATTATTAAAAAGCGGAAACTATTTTAATTGATGCAATTTTTATAATTGTTTGGACTGCTGTGGTTGGCAAGATTCGTATTTATTTTAAAACAAATATTTCCTGGTTTCTCAAGTTGTGTTACTCGAGTTACCTGCCTTAAGGACCCACACGAAAAAAAAATAGGGACATTTCCGTATTTCTTCTATTCTTTTTTTACAATCGTAATTCATTAAAACCGATGCAATATCTTTAAATTCTTCTAACCTATTTTGAGTTTTATATTAGACTTATTCAGTTTTGCCATAAATGCATAAAATCCAAAGTTTAATAATTAAGGTGCACACACTATTGTACAACCTATAGTAACCTTTTACTGCAAGATCTTTCAAAATGTCTGAATAATAGCCACTTTCCTAGAAGTTATTTCCCTGAAGGAATTGCAGGGCGAGCACGATTTTTCACAGCTGAGATATGGCAAATAAAAATTTCAACAAGATTGTATTAATATATGATGTTGAATAAATTTGCATAATAGATAGCATTGTTTTTTGTGAAGCATTTTTCCCGGCTATCTATATGTAATACCATGCACGTATTCTCATATGTGTTAATCTTTCAAACCGTTGCACTCGAATGGCAATCTCAATTGTACCATTCTCTAGAAAAGTTTTACATTAACAACCCTCAGCGCTCGGAGAAATGTCTTAGATCACTTACTAGCAATTTGCATACATTCATGCGCAAAATAGTAAGTTCTTAACGTTTAGTCTGCTTTTCATTGGCGAAACAGTGAAATATGTGCATTTTAACACGAAACGAAATATTTTTGAAAAATGATATTTTACTTTCCGGAAAATTCAATATAATAAGGAAGTAGTTATTACAATAGGATTCGACGTAAGTTTGTATTCGTATAAATCTTGAGGAATAAAAACGTAACGGAAAATCCTCTGCAATTGCTCTAAATGTTTTGTTCATTTGTCGTTAATATTTTCGAATGCAAAGACTATTCATATTATATTAAATATTGTTTGCAAAGGCCTGAATGTATCCCAGAAGCCTTATCAAAGTATTCAAACTTAAAAATACCATCTTTTCTATTAGTTTCGATTCTATTTGCGACCCTTTTGAAAAATTAGGCGATAAAAGGTATGTTACTTAACAGAGACTATATATAATTTTTTCATAATAATTATTTATAGTTTTTTATTTCTTAAGGTTATGCCAAGGAAATTTGTTAATTTTATTTCGTCTTGGGCTCCAAATATTCAAAACATCTTAAAGTTTAGTTTTTAACTTGCACACTTTTTCATAACGAGTATATTTGTCAAAAACAACTATCAGGTAAAGAAAGGACAACAAATATGCTCTTCTTTGTGTAATAAAAATGCAACAAATAAATACCTTAAATACCGTAGATAAAAGTTAAAATAGCTTCGTTTGCGAAAGATAAAGAACCGTCGTTTCTTCTGAACACGTTCACTGTTGCGTCGCAAATTCTACATGCAATTCGTATTTATTTAGTTTTATATTCACTTAGAGTTACTTAGTTTTTCAGACTTCTTAAACACTCTTGTCTCATCCGTCAACCAGTCGTTTTGTAACATACATTTTCTTTCCGTCCGTCGCCCAGTCTTCTCGTAACAAAAATCTCATTAAACACAGTACAGCTGTTCACGACCCAGTTCACCCTTAACTACGTCCTCAACGTATTAATACTATGACGCTCGGTGTCACGATAGTGGTGTAACGCGCAAAATATCTCTCAACAGTCGGCGACATCACAGTGGTGTAACAAATTTTACATTTATTTACACATGTATATCTTCGAAATTTCATGAAAGTAGGTGGAAAGTAGGTGGTGAAAACTCCTGAGAACTGACGATGAGATTAACAAAACTTGACAATTTATAATTTCCCGATAAAGACGACAATTGAAGTAATTTGAATCAGTGCTGCCGGCGCCAAGCGAAGAAATTTTGCGAGACGTGCGGACGGCAAAGTGTTAGGTTATCGCGAGGATGGCGTTATTCAATCGTCGCACACAGTCGACGCTGTAGCGCATCGTAACATTCACAAAAATGATATTTCTCTTATAAGCAACTATGGCGCCGGAAATTATTTGGTTAATAAATGATTAGGAAAGTTTGGTGATCTCGATTCTGGCAAAATTATGCGTTTATTTTTGGATCGCGGCTGGCATCGGCATAGGGAGCAGGAACTCGGTGCACAGAGTTGCACCGAATTTATTCTCGATTGAACAGACATTCCGGCGGGTGTATCGATTCCAGGCACGCGTCTCTTCTTCTTCCGTCTACATATCTTCCTCTCGAGGAGCCGAAGCCAGCATGCCACCGGCTTCCCATGACGACAATAAAAAACCTCGGTGCCTTCGCTGTGATCGCAGTCGGGAAACGTTGAAGCGAGTTACCGGAGCGAGATATCGTTTTCTTCGTGGCAACCGCCGCGTTCCATTGCGCCGAGTTCGCTCGTCGTCGTTCCTGCCATCTGCAGTCGAACTGGAATGGCAACGGATTAACGAGCAACGGATATCCGGCTGACATAAGAAAATCTCACGTGCTATTTTTCCTCGAACCCTCTTGTTCCTTCCGCCATCGCTACGGATGCTTCGCGATGCAATAATTCATTACTGCACACCGTAGTTCAGTTTCGAGTCGACGGTTCCTTCGACGTTTTCGAACAAACTTGTTGAACGTGTGCGCTGTACGTTACTCAAAAGATGGCACAGAGGAAAATGTAGGAACGATTCCCATCGACCCACCCTTGTTAACGCCCTCGAAGAGGTAGGGTAAACGCGTATCCTTTATTGGCAGAAATGATCCCTTCGTATTAGCCCCAATTTCCAGGAAACGAGGGATTCGAGCCCGGTCGATTATAAGCAAACAATGCCTTCCGACTCTCGTCACCGTCTCGCTCCTCTGTGGTCTCCCCCTAGCCTCTCTCATTTCGTTTTCATTTCAGACTTTTGATTATTATTGGTTAAATTACGCCTGATTAGGTAGAGCGAGGCGATCGAAGCCCCTTGCTCCTCGTGTCGATTAGTTTATTGTCTTCTTATTTTTCAATAGAAGTGAGTTTCTTGAGGTCATAGACAATTGAGAACTATGGGCGTTCAGGTGAGGCGAAGCGAGCGGGATAACCCCTTAGCCCCTCAACAGAAATTGTGTCATTTTTACAGCAACGGCCAGTACTTAAGAACGGTATGTCTCCAATTCGGAAGAGCAGACAATTCTGTATAACTATACAGGATGATTTACCTAACGTTTGCACCTTTAATATCTTTGTTATTTTTAACCCGTTCAGTACGACATACTTTCGAATAGAACCATCAATACAAACGCAGCCGAACAAACAAATCAGTCACTGTGACTGTCCCACTACGAAGATAATTGTTCCATCCCGAAGTTGTCATTTCTTAAGTTATTTTTGAGAAGAAGACTTTTTTTACATCTGACGAACAGAGAGTATGCTAATGTCTTTACCGTCTTCTTCAATAACCATTACGCGTCACAAAATTAAAGATTTCTAAGAGAACCGTCTAATATCATTTTCAAAGCTCACAGCTGGAACGTGCTGTAAACCGGGTGATCCGAAGGGTCACCCTAATCGAATACACGACATAACCTGCCATAACCATCGAAGGCTAATCTGGACGATCTCCCGTCACATTTTTTAACGTCATAAATTCAATACAAACGAAACACCCTCACACGCGACAAGAGAGTATCGCCAAGTTAAAGAAGGCACTGATTGGTACTATGCAGCAATCGGCAAAAATCAATCAGTGCCTTTCTCTTATACCGAAATGCAAGTTCTCGCGGAAACCCCCAAAAGCAGAAACGCCCACACCCCCAGACGAATTCCGAGTTCAACGAACGACCGCAGTTAAACGATGCGTCGTAAAACATTCACCAACAAGCAGTCATCTAGAAACGTTCGTCTAGAAACATTCAGGCTCCAACAGTCGAGCTGAATAATTAAGATAGAAACATTATAGTCCCAACCACCGCTCTACCACTAGAATCCTATTACAGAATATTAATTTTGCGGGTAATACATCGGCGACACCGGAATCAACGCGTCCTCGAACGGCTCAATCCGGGCCTTACAACACCGGAAGTGTGAAAGAACACCTGCGCGTTGACCCACGTGCTCGCATCGTAATTCAATAATCATAAAGAAAGAAATTTGATATTGATAATGAATGACAAGTTTCATTTCATAAATTCAATGTCAAACACAATGTTTAACACAGTGATATGTCCATAAAATTTATAGGGCATTAACATTTATACCTTCATATTCGTACAGAACGAGTGTATATACCTTTTGTGATCAAAGGGTTAAGGATACAAGATATTTCTAAAGAAAAAAGTTAAATGTTTCAAGGAGATCAGTGTTCTAATCCAACTTCGCGATTTCATTGCATTGTTTTTCGATTGTCTACTAATTCAACTACATTGTAAGTAAATTTAAATGTTTAATTCAGATTAAGATTCTTTTATTTTCCTTTTGTTTGCTCATTTTTCGCTTTTTTCTCCGTAGTTTTGTCTTCCATTTACTTTGACTAAGATTACAATTATATTGTAATTCGTAGTTGATGTAATTTAATAACTACATCTGTCACGCAACTGTTCTTTTTAGAATTGTTATTTAACAGGTAAAAGTTAACCCAATTATTCTTCCCGGATATCGTGAGATATATAAGTTCAATTTATGAAACAAATAATATTTGCAGACAGATCGGCTGAATATTATAAGGCAAATTATCGCAACGAGATTCTGGTTAAGAGAAAATTGGACCAGGATGATACGTAACACGCAAACGGATAAAATATCAGAATTATGGGTAGGAGAATAGATGGAGCCAAGTTAATATATAAAGTGAAAATGGATGTGATATCCGGAGAACTATTTCCAAGGAAGTTACGACAGGCTGTCATCGGGTATCCGGCAGAGACAGTAATATCGAATGCTAAGAAATCGAATAATGAAGCATCGCCGAATGGCAGCGAGAAGTTCCCTGAATGTGTTTTATCCCCATGAAACGCTGATGTCACGGCGAAAACAAAAAAAGGAATCGTATGCATACCGGCTCGGATGTGCGAGAAAAACTATAGTGATAGATATTGGAATCGAATCCACTGTTTTTCTCACTAGAGATCGATTGCGAATGGCGGAAAGGGGGAGAACGAAGGTAACTGGCGTCGCGAAACTCGCCCAGGCAGTAAAACAATTGGGATCAAACAAAATATTTGCTCATATCGCTGTATTTTCTCACTTAAAAGGTATAACATTTTCACATCCCGATTTTATCCGCCCTTCAGTCCCACGAGGAGTGGATATGCTGTTCATCAAAATACACCGATATAATATTCCACCCCGCCCGTAATTAATTTCTGAGCGTATGTTCCGATCTCAAGTAATTTCGTGAGAAAAATAGCCTGAATTGGCAGGTACCGTTTCAATTTTCCAATAAGAAATAACAGCGAATTAATTCCACGTATCTCGTAATTAATTCCTGAATGTATTTCCATGCCAAATAATATCGCGAGCAAAATAGTTTGATTGACACGAATCCGTTTCGAATAAATACTGTTCATAAAATAATACCGAAATAATAATATTATTTATATTGTTAATAATATTCCACGTGCCTTGCAATTAGTTTCTGCTCGTATTCTGATCGAAATGGACATCGTAATTTAAAATTCTTTGAAATGGTACGCCTCGTTTCGATTTCACAGCTTCTCTTATCCCCATTTCTAAGAATAAAGTACTGTTCAACAAACACCGTTAAAATAACATTCTACCTACCTCGTAATTGGCCGTATTTCAATTTCAATTAACTTCACAATGAGAATTTTTTGAAATAGCAGCTCCGTTTCGATTTCAAAGATTTTTCTATCCACAATTCAATCGGAAAATGTCGTCCATCGAACAGCACCAAAATAATATTCCACGTGTCTCGAACGTATTTCAACCTCAATCAACTGCGTAATGTAAAATTCTCAGAGTTAGCACGTCTCGTTTCGCTTCGAGACTTCATTCTATTTCCATGTCCAACAGAAAAGTACTGTTCTGAAGTACTTTAAAATGATATTACAACTGTTTCGTAATTAATTTCCGGGCGTACTCAAATATTGAATGAATATGAAAGTAGAATATTTCAAATTTACTTATCTCGATTCGTTTCGGTATCTTCAATGCTAATAAAAAGATATTTTTTATAAAAAAGAACACGTTGAAATTATATCACAATGGTTTTTTTAATAACAAACGCGTTGATCATTGAATGGTTCCAACTTTGACATTTTACAATTATTAGAACGATAAAAATGTATTTGGAAGACGATATTGAAAAATTTTTATTGTTTCAATACTAATTATAATTAAAATTATATGCAATATAAACAGTGCGAGCACCTTTTTTGTTTTTAGATACCAAAATTACTTTTTTCGGACTTAATTAAAACATACTAAGTGTTATATGTTTCGTTATAGAAAATTTGTATTTTTGGGATAATGTTGATAATAAAATGCCGGATAACTTTAACTAATATTTATTCCTGCTGATCATATATACAACCTGTGTAAATGGAAACATATAAAATTTACACAATACACTACGTTCGACTTGTAACATAGTATTTTGAAAAACAAAATGTTTGCAATACTATCCAATTTGTTTTTTCTTTGTAAAAATCTATAGATATAAAAAAAATTTCTTTCATTTTGGGTGAAAATTAATTTAAAAAGAAACAATAAGCAAGTAATTTTTAAGGTTAATAAGGACGGATAATTGCCATGTGATAGAATTCAAACGAGTTTTCGACACGTCTAACTTTAACGTAATCAATTACTGCGTATTTTTAAGATAAAAATCATTTGAAGGTCATTGTGTAACGAATCTATTTCAATTTGTCTCTTCTTCAGCTACAACACTATGCCATCGAAAGTAAATAGCGCCATTTAAGGAAGTCGAAGTGACCCTTTTCATCGAATAAAAGACTTCGAACTCTTTATTATTACAAACTATATTCCTCAAAGAACGCGTTAACTCTTATTCAGAACATTTTTTTGTCAGAATGGCGTGAATAACTCAAAAATTCGTGCGATCGTTACGCTGATCATCCTGTATATTGTATAATATAAACCGTATAAATAATAAACCTGTGTAATATAACCTTGACACAACTACTTAAGAAATAACCGATAAAAGAAGAAATATAAACGTGAAACCGGGTCGTAATCTCCCGACTAGACGAATAATCACGACACGAGCTCGATGAAGAGTGACTCGCTGTCGATTCGGATGAACGCATATCGACCTATAAACTAAACAAACGGGTCAGTGACCCCTGAATGCGTTTTTTCATATATCTAAGCATCCCGATCATCGACATTAGCAAGAGCGCTTATCGCCTCGTAACAAACACCGTCACATCTCAAAATTATACCGTTTTTGCAAATAAAAATATTTTTCGAGTAGGAAAACTAATTCTAACAGCTTTATACAACTATTTCTGCCAGATTTGCCAAAATTAATTAACTTTTGATTATATTCCGATCTCAAACAATTTCACCAAGAAAATGTGAACAACCCTCGAATTACACGATGAATTATTTCATTATGTCATTCCGAGAATAATTTAGAATTCATCGGTGTCACTTGTCCACAATTTTATTAGAATAGACAAAATTAATTCTATTTAGAATTTGGAATGAATAAAAAGATGGAATTTTGAAAGCATTCAGTTCAATTACGTGTTATTCACGAGTCAGGGCAGGTGTGACGATCCTTCGTGAAATTCGAGGGTTGCTGCAACGTGAATTTGCGAATTCTCGCGAATTGTCGAATTCGTCTCGCGAACGCGACACGGCTATTCAAAGTCTCCCGGGTGTGTTTACTTATTCACGCGTGCAAACACGTACGCGATGTCCGCCGCGGGGACGCAATATTCAGCGACTTATGGCAATATCAGCACGCGTGTGGGAGAACCCGCAAGATCACATGTGTGGCCATGTCGACTGATCGCCGGGAACACGTGCGGGTTACGTACACGTCTCCTTGATTTGTGTGTCTACGAAAATTTCATAACGTCCAATGGCACAACACATGAAACCCTGCGAAAACTGCAGTCGGCGCATCTTACGGCCCTCGGGTAAAATGCAATCGAGTTTATTGCGACATGTAGGTACTCTTACTTAAATTCGTAACCACCTACTTGGACATTATAGGAGTTCGCTTGCAGGTAGTCAACAGAATGTCTCCTTCAGTGCGACGCTGTGAAAAATATTTCGTAAATATATCGTTATCGCCACGTATGTTTTGTGCATATACCGTGTGTACATTTTGCTCATATCGCCTGAGTTTACATTAAATCAATCAATTTTTAAATAAAAGTCAAGGTACGCTGAATCGTGGTTATTTTTTTATCAAATATTAATATTTATAAATTGTACATACAGATTTAGTCGCACTATAGACAACACTGTAAATGTACGCCTTTTTTAAGTCACCTTCGGCTACAAAAATCAAATTAACTTTAACAAATTAGAAAATTATGAAAATTATCAAACATATTTTGTATATTATCTGCACTTAAAGAAATTTTTCAGTGGTCACGAAAAGTTCGAAGCTAATTGCAATTTATTTTCGACAAAGTAGAGCTTTTACTTTATAAAAGTAAAAGTAAAAGTTGAATAATTTTAAACGTTATAACTTCGTGGGAAAAATCATAGAACAATTTATATGGGCTAGTTCTAAAGTGTAAAGTCCATATACCACAAAATTAAATCTCTTTTAAAACCACTCTATATCAAATAACAAACTGAAAAAGCAAAAGTTAATTTCTTCCTCAAACAATTTCATAAATCCAAAATACTCTGCAGAGGAATATGATTCCATATGATTTCTCATATGTTTTCGCATATGATTTCATGCTATCGTTTTATCTCATTTCGAAAGGTGTCAACTCTCTTCCAAATTTTCCAAAATATGGTCGATTTTAGTTTCATCCTCCACTCCTTCGTATAAAGAGGTCTTCGAAAAGATTCCATTCAGGGATTTTAAAGTGGAGCCTTGACCCTTTCGAACGAGGTCAGGTAAACTACTTTGCAATTTTTTCCCACGAAGTTACAGCTCCGAGATCGTTAATCTTTCAGTAAAACGTTAATTTTGCGGGGTTGATAAAGCCAGAGATAAAAATCTTGTAGAACCGCATACGCTGTAAAATCGATGATGGGGAGGGTGGTCACAGGAATTTCAATATTGATGAGGAAAGTACAGGAGAAAACGTCGTATCAGAAAATCCCACACGTCCCTTTATTCATATTTCATCGTAGGATGGAACAACGTTTCCTCGTTCGTTCTATGTACATACGTGCCTCAAAGTTTCCTCTGTTCATCATCGATTCGAAACGACCCGAACGTGCAGTTACTCGCGAGTCTGTGTACCATGCGAAGTACACTTCGGATAAAGTTTGCTATCCGTTTCCTTTTACACGGGGATGAAACCGGCGAGGCGTCATCTTGTAAGAACTTATTACGCGCAATCGAACCGCGTTCCCCGCCGATTTATCCTCAATTTCGGGCAGAACCATTCTTCCGACGATTCCATCCGGCATCTGATAACTGCGAACTCTTTTGCTAATCAATCTGTGTCGCGCGACCATAGAAACTGCGATACGCAACACCATCATTCGAATAAATTATTTGAAAAATGAAGTTTGGTTTAATTAAATTAGATATTGGAGGTGTATGTAAAAAATGGAGAACGTGCTAAAGTATCCACTCACGAACAATCTGAGCAGTATGCTTTGGGTCGTTGTCGTATTGGATATAGTAGTCACCTTGCAAACCCAGCTCAAATGCACTTGAATGCAGATTTTCTTTAAGTATATTTTTATACTTTATCTCATCCATAATTCCATCGATAAAAACAAGCTTGCTCACTCCGGATGCTGCCATGCAACCCCGGATTCTTTATTAGGCTTTCTCCAAACTTTTTCTCTTCCGTCACATCCAAAAATATTAAATTTCAACTGATCTGAGAAAATAACGTTCTTCCAAAAGGCATTACTTTGATTTCTGTACTTCTTCGCAAATGCTAATCTCTTTGTTCTGTTAATTTTACTAATGAAGGGCTTCTTTCTCGGTGTTTGTCCATGAAAATGTTCACTTCTCAATATTTTTCGAAAAGTTTCAGCAGAAACGTTCTTGTTGAACATGTCATATCATCTACACATTGTAGCTAACTTAGGCGCGCTAATTTGAGGATTTTGTTAAACTTCACGTATAATAGTATTTCTTTTTCGCACGGTTAAAATCTTTGGTCTTCCAGTACGTTCGTTATTTAACAAACTGTCACTCGTTTTTAACCGTTTCATGACGAATTGAATAGTCAATTTACTTCTGCCTATTATTTTTGCTATCTTAACATAACTTTTGCCCTCTTGGTGTAATTTAAAAATTATTTGACGCTCTTCTAGAGTAGTCTCGGATTTCGTTCTTCTCATTTCTGATTATTGGTGTTATTCTGACAAAATTTCGAACTAAACTAGTTTTATTGCGAACTGTGAAAGTAATTTTCGATGTGAAATGACTTTGCAAACAAAACAGAATCGACTCTGCTAAGAATGGTACGAATACTTTTATGAACTGTTTGTTATTGCGTACTACGGGGAGTAAAATCAATATATTTTTGTTATTAGTTAATTAATTTTGTTATAATTGGATATAAATAAACTTTATACATGTTGTCATTTATAATAAAATGTTTATTATGAAATCTTACATGCGTCCCTTGATTTCAACAAATTTCTCTTATAAACAATGAGGGTACGAATACTTATGGGAGTCGTAATAATAAGGCGACCGGTATAATATAAAGACAACGTAGCTTTTTAAGAGACGGCAGAGTTGTTCTGACAGTCGAAGAGTGAAGAAGCCTAAAAGTTGTCGAGCAGTCGTGATCACAGTTTCGGTATTTTTCTGTTAATTATTCTAGTCTAAAATTTTTCTAATTTTAAACGAACTCATTATTAAATATATTTCTACATATAAATAAATTATTCAGAATATAATCGTTGTAATAATACATTAATTTATGTAAAACATTTAACCAGATAAATGAATGTATTATTACAACGATTATATTCCAAATAATTTATTTATATCTGGTTAAATGTTCTTCGATATAATCACATGTTAGCTTATTTGAAAGTATAAACAAGTTTTATCTAGACTTTTCATTATTTGGTATTTATTTGGGATGGTTTTTCATGTTATCTTTCACTTGATCGAAAACGTTTTGAAATAAAATATCAAATACGTTCTACTTCTGTCATGTCAATATCGTCAACTGCATCTCAAATGCAGATTTCCATATTATGTGTAAGTATTGCGATATGGATCTACTTCACTATTTGATGTAACAGCTTTTTTGAGAGCGAATGGGCTGGAAATATAAATACTACCGTAGTTTCAATTAATCAATAACAATTTCATTCAATATCTGGATCAATATCGAATATAAAATGCATAAAATCTAAAGAACTATCGTACTTTCAGTTAATCATTTGTTGCGACGGCAACACCGAAGGTCGAACGTGCCTAGCCATTCCTTCAGCAATTAAGTCATAAATGTGCGAATAGACCGGCAATAGGTAAAAAACCATACGAACGAAACCACTTTACGACCCCCGCACTTTGAGAAATTCGACCCGACGAACGGACAACACGCGCGACAGACCCACAGAACCGTTGAACGGGCAACAATTCGTAAATTTCACTTTAACAAACGAGAACGACAAGCAAACTCGAACAGAATGCATACAGAATGAAAATCAAATCGAACAGAACGCATACAAAACGCAGACAGAACGCAAACCGAAATCGAACGGAACACATTGAGAAATTGTAAAGAATTCTTATATAAATCGCGAACATCATATCTATACAGTGTTGTGTTAATAAAGTGTCAATAGAAACAAGCAAGCGTCTTCATCACTACAGCATTGTACCAAACACGTATACATCATTCATTTTAATTCAACATCTTATGACTAATTATTTGTTGTTTTATTCGTGTGAAACAGTTTCAATAATTTGAAATATAAAATAACATTACTTTTCACACGCTGTACGTAAAGTATGAACATACAAAATAGGTATTTTATTTGAACCGCTCAGGGGCCAAAAATCAACAAGTATAAACCTTTGTATGCAGATTAAAAACAATTACCAGTTTAAACAATTTTATAATAATTAATTCACTTTGTAAGCTTTAAGTAACAACCGCCTCCAATGTTTGCAGTTCTATACATAAAACCTTAAGCGTGAAATTCCATAAAACAGTTTGCCAAGCGCAAACTGTTAGTAATTCCTCTGTAATTATAATTTCCCTTTCATTTTTATGTGATTTTGTATGCATATTTTGGGTGTACGAATCTAAAAATAAAAGAAAGCACAAGCACTATCCTAAATACACTGAAATCTATCATAATAGCCCACTGTAACCTGAAAGTCCCAAAACTATAAATAATAATAAGATAATTATTGTAATGCAAACAAATAAGTTGTTATCGATGTACACTTATTTTGTTTAGTAAGCAAAACAGCTTCATAACAATCTGCAGGCAACTTCAAAGCATTTTCTTTGATATTTTAAATTGATGATACTGGCAACTGTTAATACTTTTATTGCTTATCTTAGAAACTTTATATAATTAATTATCTTGTTAGTTATCTTGAGAAAAAATAACAATTATTTACTAAAATGTCAATATATTAGCATGTGACTTGAAAGTTACACGCGCCCATAAAGGGTTAACGTAAATAAATCTTAAAATTTCCTCGTGGATTAGGTGTTTTCAAATGCAGCATCCAAAATATTTGGTTATAACTTTCTTTTGCGAATATATTAAGGAAGAAAAGAATTCTGCTACTGTGCTGTATCGGCCAAAGTTTTTGTTTATGTAACAGAAGCATTCTGCCTATATTGAAAGCAACTTCGGTATAATGTTTTGGTAAAATATAAATATTAGAATATACAGTCAATTATTTCTCTCACGATCTTGTCTAGCAATTGATCGACTCTTGATCATACACTGGAATTTATTCTCTTTGGCTTCTATAAATTTATTGCAACGTCGCGCCATTCATCTGTATTTATATACATACATCTTTTAGTGAATCCTTGCTTTCACTGACACAAATTCTTCGTTTGTTTCGCTATCATTACTAGAATTATCAGAATTACAACTATTCACAATGTTTTCAGATGATAAAATATTTAAATTGCTTTCGAGTAAGTCTTTCACATAAACACTAAATTCTAATCTTAATATTTTTCTTTCTCCACAATTTTATCGACGAAAGTTCAGATAATAAGTCAATAATTATAGACTACAAATAAACAAGCGAACAGCTAACACATTATTTGAACCATAATCGTGTTTGTCCCAAATGTCTTCGTCGTGGAGCCAACGGAGACGTTACGGATTAATATTCCATGGCTTAGAGGAACTTTTTTAATATCGTAAGAAAAGTCGATTTCAATTGGGAAAGAACACAATGGATACTAAGCTAAGGAAACGATGTGTTCGTTGGGACGACAACGTAAGGTTTGCCGTGCGGCAAGATACGGTAATTAACAGATTTTATCTGGCGGCACTTTGGGGTATCGTTAGTCAATCCGAAATTCAATAAGGTTAAACCACGGTGAAGCGAACCCCTCCCCGAAGACCGATCTAATCGATCTTTCAATCTGTTACAGCCCTTCATGGTGCCCTTGAGAGTGCTGATGTTATTAGGCGGCGGAATGCTCGCAGTGTTTGGGAGTGAGGCGATCGAGCTAGGCGGCGCTGGACCCTTGGCAGTGGTTGTGGCCGCCTTTGTTAGCTGTTACTTCTGGCAGAAGCAGGGCTGGGAGGTCGACGAAGTGAGTATATTTTCGCTTTTCGTAATGATTCAATTCGTTAAATAACACGTTATCTCGCGACCGCTCGGAATTATTTCAATTCGCGCGCGAAAGTTGACCGACGGAGTCACGTACTTCCTCGGTCGGGTGGTACGTCAAAAGGGTAGCTCACTGTGAAATCATACTATACTTTCTTTCTTCAATCATTATCAATTATTGCCGGTCTATGAGACTGCTACTAATTACTTATTCATTCTGATTTATAATTTTTATTTATAACAATGAGAAAAATTGCAGAAAGAGGATCGTTTTTAATACGCTTGCTTCTGTTCAATCGAATCGAGCTCCTTCGTTATTGATGTGCGAAGTAAAAACAATTGATTTTGATTTTTCATTTAACACTTTTATGTCAATAACAACGGAATATAAACATTAACGGTCTGTGAGAGCGTAACAGTAATTATTGGGCTGCGGATTTTATGTACTTGTAGCAAAAATGGATAAACAAAATGCGAAACAGTGAATACAAAAGAAGTGTTTAAAAATACTACAATATCACTTTCATTGTATTAACATCGTTAAAATAATTCTTATCTAATTTTCGTTCCATATGAGAGATCATACAAATTTTCATTTTACATAAAGAACAGCAGTCTCATGGTTACATAAATATTAAGAGTTGCAGTAGTTAAGAGAATAAATAACAAAACTAAAATGAGAGTTATTGAAAACGTTAAACATATTTCTCCGTGGAAATATGGATTCTACTGTGATTACTTTAATTAAACAAAATACAATAACTAAAGTAATACTTTAATTCTTTTTCATTTTTAATTCTAGTTTTATCATTCTTTGGAATTACAGTTTTCTGAACTCTTAAATATATTGTAGCTGTGTGTATTGTATTAAATTCTTTTAGCGTGCAGCTTTAATATTGTTGTAATTTAATTTCAGCGAGCTCCGTTCATATGAGTTATTAATAAAACACACACGTAACTATAAATTAACTATTTAATATAAACCTTTAAAGAAAACATACCACAAAAAGTATATCACACAGAATCACACCCACCACGTGCATTGACAAAATACGATCGCGCATTGATTCTCCAATCATATTGATTTCTCACAAATATTGAACTTGTCGAATAGTTCGATTCATATTTCTTATTTTATAATTGCTGATAGATGACGTCTAACTGCATTTTTATTTTGTTTTTATCACGTGTATTTTGCTTTTATAATTTTCTGGCTCGAGAACTTGTATTTTTCTTTCTTCTGATATTCAAAGAAGATTTAATATTTATTTCATACAAACATTTATACCGATGAGAGAAACACCATTAACTTCTTGACAAACGCCAATTAATTTGCTAAAATTATATTTAACTCTCCAAAGGACGATATTCCAATTAAATTGATAAAATTATATTTAACTCTTCAAAGGACGATATTCCTTTGGAGAAAACAGTTTCCCTGTTATCTGTTGCCTATCGGACAGATAAGATAATAAAATAAATGCGAAATACAAAAAACTTGTTTTTATTGTACATTTTCGCAATTTATATACATAATAAATTTAATATGAACTGCATTTAATGAGCGCGACATTGGTTATATACTTTAAAAATTAAGTTCTACCGAGAATTGGCATGGTGAGGGGTTAACACGTTCTATTCCGAGCTATTTTTACTCGCTATAGTCATTTGTTATTTCACTAAAACTTGCTATATTATTTGTAATGATTAATAATCGTATATAATAATAAAACAATTTCATTACGATCCATTCTTGTGATGGAAATTAATTCTTTAATTCTAGATTTGTTATAAACTATTTTTTTGCCCATTAAATAAACATGCAAGCATGTACCATCGGTGGTACACGTCGCACGGAATCCGTCTTGGAATCCGTCAACAGAGCACAATAATTGGCCCCACTACCGTAGCGTCGTAAAATGTAACAGCTGTAAGTTCTCGAATAAGTGGTATCGTGATTCTTATTGCGCATTGTCTTCTAGTTGAAGTTACAACTTGGTAACGCTGTTAAGGGAACAATAATTAGCATCGGGAAGGGAAACCAAAGCCATTCGCCACCTGTTTCACTTACATTTTAGCAAGTTTAGTCTTCTGGCGACGATGCATTCTCCTAAGCGCGTTGAGAAGCGAAACGTCTAATTTAACCCCGGTGTTATATTGCGTCTAAGTCAGCGTTTTGCAGGCTGCCGCTTGTCGCAGAACTTTGGTCGGGTTTGGAACGCTCTGTGCATCGAAGAAGACTATTTTCCTGCTCTTAGCGTTTCAGTCAACATCTCGAAGATAGGTTGTTCTCGAGTTTGATGAAGTAAATGCTCGAAATGCAACTTCGACGGTTGTTTTATCCTCGGCTGTTCCAGTTAAAGCCGATCAATGAAATTAGTTTCAGTTAATAGAAGCGAAACGTAACAATAGCGCGGCCGCACCAGGAATCGTGGAAGTGCCTGCAACGGGGACGATAATCTACCTTGTAGCGAGTTAACGTTCATTCCTGTTGCTAATTAACGGCATTTTATTCGGGCCAACTGTTGCCACGGGCGCGTTACCCTCGATTCGAATTTCAATAACTCGATTAATTACTTTACGTCGCGCTCTACGAACCTGTATTGCTTCGTATGGACCGACACTTGTTGTAATCCATAACACGAATCCCTCGTGATCAATTTCCAATACCTTGTACCGATCGAAACGATTGTTTCCTTTTGAATCGTCTCAGACTATTTAATTTGCAGTTATCTCCTTGTTGCGTTTTCAATGTTACCTTACAGTATTCAGCGACTATTTCGATTTTAAATATTTTCGTATCTTCAGTTCCGACAAGAAGATACTGTTCATCGAACAGCGCTAAAATAGTATTCTACGTCCCTTCATTTATTTCTGATCATAATTTGGTCTAAATTAATTCTATAGTGTAAATTACTTTGAATTGGCACACCTTGTTTCGAATAAATAATTCAACGTCTTGTCAGAAATGACATGATTAGACAGTGAATTTTATGTATTTGTGGTAAAATTAACTAAGTCAAATACGGAACTATAAGGACATTAAATGTATTATTTAAGAATATCTTTGTGTCATATACGATCTATTTAAATGATAAAAAGAGAAAAGGTAAAGTGACGAGCAAAAGTGTTCACACACTTTTCAAAACGGTATAAATTTTTTTGAAACTGATCAAAATGACTTGAATTTTATCATCAATGTAAGAGGGACTAGTTCACTGTACAATGGCTGAAATACTTTTATTTAAATTTTGCCATTAATTGGAATATAAAAAATGTAAAAAACTCTCGCGTTTGACTTTTTTTTATCTAAGCCTGTAATGAAAATTTAAGAAATGCATTAGACACTTACGATAACTTACATACACGCTGAAAATTTCATTAAAATCAATTGACACATAGCCAAATGGCACTGAAATGAGTAGAAATCACGATTTTTTTTATTGAAATTCGTAAAATACTAGGATTTACAACAAATTGAAGTCATTTAGAGCAGTTTTTAAAAAGTTACATCGTTTTCATAGTTGTATAAACAGTTTCACTCGTCACTGTATTTTCATCGAACACACGATTCATTCCAATTAATTTAAACAATTTATATCTTGCGTAAAAGTCCGCAGTCTAGCCATAACAAACGTGTTGCGTCGCGAGCGACCCATGTAATTAAGTTATGACGACCCCCAGGTAGATTCTTCATAATACCGCGTCGAAGCTTTCGGGCCTTCGACAACCGATACCAGATGTGGCCATGAGCAGGGGTACGGCCAGCGACAGCTACGCTAAATACAATGAAAATCGGAGAATTCCCAGATTTCTGCTGTCCCCTCTTCTTGGCCATCTCTCTAATATTCATTGGTTTTAAGATAATTTAAGTAGCCAATGAAATACCAACTCCACCCACGCCATTTACATACGAAGGCGTAATCGGAGGATGAGAAGCGTACCTACATCACTTTCCACCTTGCACTCGGTAACTTCTCATCTAGTCCGACAAACGACATTTTGTACATAGTGTTATAGTTTGTGATAAGTTGTTCGTCTTTTTATTATTAAACCTTGTTTAAATACGGCACCTTGTTCCATCTCAGTTCACCCTCAAATCTATCCTCAACATATTAATTTATCGCGAGGTAGGCGCGTTATTCAATCGTCGTCAAATACGATCGACGCTGTAACGCACCGCGCAACAAAACGTTTCGCAAAACTTAAGAAATTGAACACATTCCCTTCTTTTATCTTGTTTAAAATCTTAGTTGATCATAAGCTCCCAGGGTTTCTCAGCAACAGTGCCAGGATTTTTAAAGAAGTTGTTCTACACAGACTTATCGAACAGAAAATTTCGATAAAGTTCACGTTCTAGCCGCGCCAGGCGGAACTCTGAATAGAATGAACGAATGTCCGTTTGATTCCGGCTCGTGTACACATGTCTATAAAAATCGACGTCCGGCAGTTCGTCCGGCAATCGTATTATTTCACCCGTTTGAATCGTACGGTCTCGTGTTTGGGGGCGTTCCCTCTTTTAGAGGCCATCCGGTCGCCGAGAAGTAATTTACCTTAAACGTACGTTTACCTTTTTATCGGTTGTAAACCGATTTATCGGGCAGGTTCTATATACCGGTGTATTTGTTTATGAAATTCTGTCGAAATGTGCACCGCCAGTTGTTACGCCTGTGCAGCATTTATCGTCGTAACTCGCTCCCGTTTTATTGTAGATACGTCAGTTTTACGGGGTACTAGTAGAAATTGAAACCCATCAGAATTTTCACTGTCTCTCTCTCTTTCTCTCTTTCTCTCTCTCACTCTCGAAACGAGACGCTGGCCACGGACTCCCCGCGACTGTCCCTAGGTTTATAGAATAACAGCCATTCGGTTCTCTCCCATTTTGCCAATTTCTATATTCTCGCAACACGTGCCCCGAAACTAAATTCCAATTGCCTCTATTAAAAGAAAAACAACGAAATTCTCTCTTCCAAGCAGTTCAGTTACTCTGGATTCTGTGCTATTCGATATACAGCGAGCAGAAGGTAGAATTTCTACACAGTGCCATCGAAATCACACGGTATAAGCAAACGAGTGTCGATTTTACGCGGAAAAATAAATCGATGAAAACAAATAATATTTTTTGGTCTCCCATTTCGAGAACAATGAATTTTATCATTCGTCAGCGAATACATGGTGAGGAACAAAGGTGGTTCAACACTTTTAAAACCTGTTCTAAAACTGATCCAAATGACTTGAATTTTCCTATAAATTTTATGGGAATTTGTTATTAGTAATTAGGGGAAATACTTATTTTCTAATTTTATTATTACATGAAATAAAAAGAATGTGTAGAAACCCGTTTTTTCAGTTTCTTACATGAGCCTATAATGAAAATTTGCCTCCACTTTATTTTGAATAACATAGAATCAATTAAAGCAGTGAATTACTTTCATGGATCGTTTATTTCCAGAAAACTCTTACTTTATTTTTATTTCTCAATCTCCTGCATAATAATTATAAATTAATAATAGGACACTCAAATAACGTAACAAATAATCTTCAACTTACAAATATGTTATTTAAATAATCTTCACGCCTGAAACAATTATATGAAACTTTCTTGGTGTAGTTTCTACGTTCCAAAAGAATAAAATTGTTAAACTTCTTTTGAATACTCCACAATTGAGCATGCAACTTTTTCGTTTTTATAAAATGGTCAATGAAAATTGTTGTCCACTTCAGCAGCAAAGAAAAGAGAAAAAAACAATCTGGAGAAAGGATACATATTTGTGGATTATTCTGTGGCTACTAACGTATTTTCTGGAGGCCATAGGTTTTCCCCGGGTTTTAGAAGAGGAGGAGCTGAGAGCGCAGGGCTCTAATTAAATCCCCAGCGTGGTTGCATTAATCAGTAGTTAACCGGCACATGGGGCATCGGGAAAAGAACGAAAATTCTATGTTTCCCCGAAGAGTGCAAGTTTTTTAATCAAGTTCCTATCAGAAGTTATTCGAGGCTTCGCTGAGCGTAATTTCGGAGGTACACGTGTCGAGCTTCGACCGCGATATCGAAAATCGTGGTTCTGAGCAAGACATATGCTTATTCTACACGCTTATTAAACGTTCCCAAGCTTTGATTACCAGCTCACCGTGTAAGAAAGCGTTAGAGCACTAAAGCCTTTGATATTAGTATCGTTTCTTTTTTGTTTGCTATCAAATAGTCAGTTACTTTTTTTTATCTTGTTTCTTCTCTTCTATGAAGTTAATTTTATATATTGCGCTATTATATAGACTAAAATAGTATTTAAAATTGTGAATACGATGACTCAAATGCAGGAGATTAGGATTTCAATAATAATTTTTATTCAATAACGCATAATACTTGAAGGTGTTTAATGCTGTCTCAGACACGTACGAATGGCACTGATTTGAAACCATTTGAAATGCATTTTTGCATTGAATTCAACAAATATTTCCTTCGGTAAATTTTATTTTTCTATGGTAAAATTTCTTGTTTTGATTCCGTTAATTACAATGATTTTCATATTGTGGGCATAAAAAATAAACTTAAGTTCATGTTTTCTCAAAATTTTCATGAGACAAAAAGTAGAGAAATGCAATGAAATAATGTAATTGTTTTTTAAAATTCTCTTTATAATTTAAATCGAAATAAATATTGTAGAATGTATAAATACAAATGTAACTTTCATCTAACGGTATATAAAATTTATAAGAAAAAAACAGCCAAAAAGTAATCGTTAATAATGTTACTATTTTTATGTTACTGGAACGGTTAATCGATTTGGCAAGTGAAAAAAGTAATAAATTTAAATTCAGTGTTTAAATTTATTATTTTCTTAACACGGAAAAAGATAATCATAAGATATTTTTATTAGAATATAGATTAGAATAGAATATAAACAGAATACAGATTCTTCATAAAAATGAATATTAATGATTCTGTTATAAGATATTATTATTTGTAGATTCATCGTATTGAAGAACGTATTGATTCACTATTTTGCACATCTACATTATTATTAGTTTCACTTATCTCGATTACGAGGATATAATTTTATTTTTTTTAATCACTGACAAATGTAAATAATTGTTTGTAATAATTCAAACCAAAATACGATCTGGAAATGTAGAAAATTTGGAAAGAAAGTATTCCTATAAGACTGGTAGAGTACATAGTAGAAGTTAAAATACACCAAAGTAAACTTTATTCTTAATAATAATTAATTTGACTTCAAAGTAGAAGTTAAAATATACGAAATTAAGATTTATTTATTAAGATTTATTATTAAGCTTCAGTACAATTGAGTTGCATTTAAAAACGATTTACATTAGAGTACGGAGTTAATCAAAGTGGTCTCCGAAATAAATTATTTATTATTCAATGACCAAACAATTTTTGTCGCTTTACGGTGTTCATCTTAATTATCAGGGAAAGTTATTACAAATATAAAAAGTTATGACTATACCTATAGTATAAGCACTTTTCTTAAATCGTACCACTATCAATTTATGGTCACATCCAACTTGCTTAGGGAGACCATTTCGCCAATCTATAGGAATAACAAAATAGTCCTAATTATATATTGTAACTACAAATTTTGTTTCTACTCAAATAAATAAATTTTTCTTATTTTATTTTTCGTTTCCCAAAAGTAACTACTTTGTCCATTCTCACTGATACGAATATAATATTTTAACAAACAGTAATATTTTCTGAAAACGATGGAAATAAGTGAAAAATTATCGTGTGAGATTATTTTAGAAAGTATTATGAGGTACTACCAACATAAATATCTATAAAACAAGTTTTGCTGTATGTGTAAAACCGTGTTGTTACGAATTGTGAGCAAGGGTGAAATGTTAATTAATGAGTGTAAAAGAACATTTTGGGAGAGTATACCTTGAGATGCGAGGCAAAGTAGACAATTGAATACGGAAGAAGTGTTAATTGGTAACTGCAACGCAAGCTGAGTTGTGTGATCTCATTGATTAACCTCTTGCACTACAATAACGAGTCAAACTCGTGATAAAAATGCCACGCAAGATTTAATAAGTATGAATATTATTCGTTTCTTCTAAATCGAAATAAAGTTGAATTCTTTTGTTATTAAAGTCTAGAAGCGGAAGTGAATAAAGATAATACAAGAAACAAAAATGATCTGGTCCTATTGAGAAAAATATTAAGGACAAATAAGTGCTAATCGATGCAGCGTGAAACGAGTCATAGCGCAAGGAGTTAAATATTTATAGCTAGTTGTTATTTGATTTGCGTCGTCATAAATCCAACAACATGAGCACGAGATATAATATTTTATGTTAGAGTGACTCGCCCTTGTTTTCCAACACGGCTTAATTGGCTCCGCGGAGACACAGCGCACCTTTAATCCAGCCCGCATCCTGTTTCGACAACGCATGAAGACAGAAATATCAGTCGGACGTTGCGAAAATGATTTCCCTCGGATCCTAAAAACCACAAGCCAATTACCAGCGTCGGTAAATGTTTATTAATGTTACTGACACTGTCGGTTTTCTCGATTTAACGCTCGTACGCAGTATCAACAGCGGTGTGTAACCACCGTATAAAGGATCACGTAGCTCATGATACGGGGATCGGGGGGAATTAAATTAAATAAATCAACACGCGACAGGATACGTTACGTAATCTCGATTGAAAGTAAACAGGAACGGTAGACGCGGACGGATTCGACGAGCGTGACCCATTTAAATGCGTCGGAGCCTCTCGTACCCGAATCCGCGGGAAAACAAAAGTGTTTAGACAGCGTTCCCTGTTTCTCGATGAAATACGCGAGGCGTATCCAGGAAGAAAGTTAAGTAACCCTGGAACTATCAAAACCCCGCCGTGATTAATATATGTACAAGGTGGTCTACGCAATTTGTCCATCTTCTGCCGCTTTCAACATATTCATTGGCCAACAGATTTTTCAACACAAAAGTTGCATGGTTTAATCCTTTGTAGCCATTTAAGAGCCATTTTAACTGGAAATCCAAATGTTTGTTCAGACTTATAGTGTTTCTATTTTATATAATCTGCTGCATTTCATACATTATAGAATTGAATTTTTTGACTCATGCAACAGTTAGCAGCTCTTAACAATTTCTTGAATATAAGTAAATTTTATAAAAATTATTTTGTTACATGGCATCATAATCTTTAGCGACGCCTTAGAGTCGCGACTCGACCGCAAAGGATTAACGGGGGCATACTATGTAGTGCATTTATTCTTCTATAGGTGGTGTACCATTTGGGGTATACGTTTAACTTGATCTGCAGGCCTTGTGCGATATAAATAGCACACACAGGCATATTTGTTTAACAGACAAATCGTGTAAAATATACTTCCACTGAAAGAATGAGGTATTGTACAGTGGCGGTGTACTGAGGCAGTGTTGTCCATCAGAAACAAATGAAAAACAAACTACTGAATGCTGTGTAAAAAAAGTATTGATTTTTGTTAGCCATAAATCTCTAATAGGTATCGAGTAATTTGCCTTTATTTTTTTCAATTTTCTTCATATATCGCTCACCTGCAAAAATCAATGATACGGTTGAATCTGCAACTTGATACTGATTTGTTTATTTTCAGAATGTGTTCTCCCGGGTTCATAACCGATACTCAGAAATAGATACAAATAAATCGTTTTGCGCGTTCGTTAAAAAACATAAGAATTTAAATAGAATAAATAAGTAATATAAATATAATAAGTAACATACAATAATACATTAATAAAATGCTACGCACTATAATAATAAATTATTGTTAGCATATCCTTACTACATTAGAGAGGAAAAGAAGGAAATTTAAAATAATGGAAGTGTAGATGACACAAGGTGAGGAATTAGGTGGGCTGCTTCTTTCTCGAAGATCTTTATTCGACTGGTCTTTCTCTTCGGGAAAAGGGCCTCCTCCCCTCGATGAACCATCTCATCACCCAAACAGAGCCTCCTTATCTCGGAAACATAAATAGTGCGCCGCCTGGCCGGCGACCATCTCAGAGATCGCTTACAGAAGGTAAATGACAATAATAATCATAAAACATTGAAAACAATTAAATAAAATATGATAGAAGAAGATTAGGCGACAAAGAATAAAATGACTAGGTTTGAAATAAAGAAATAAAGCTATTAGGTTTAGGGCTAATAGAAATCGAAACTTTTTTACTTGGAATTCGATATTTTCATATTTTTTAACAAATTGATAGCAGGAGCTTGGTCGTAATGGAATATACGAACACACGTAATGTATAAATATAATTTAATAGTTAACAAACGTATTATAAATTCATATTCCAAACTGTCTTGTGTGCACGCCGAATGCGAAGTGAACGCTGCGTGGAAGAAAGACAAAAGACAGCGTGACTAGGATCGCGCGCATCAGAAACATAGGACTGATAAAGACGCGCATCGTCCGTCATTAACACAAATAATATATTTTCCTATTAAAAAGACGTTGACCTTCAAATCTACAAAACAGCTCTACTTATAGAAATATGAAAGCACTACATACTATGTCCTTTTAAACCATGCAACTTTTGTACTGAAAAATTTGTTGCTTAATACATATTTTGGAAGAATCCTATATATCCTCTTATTAGACCACGGATTTTGTGCATTTGTGATGAAATTAGGTAGGTGCAATGTCAAAGTGAACAAAGTAAAATAATAAGAGAATATTAATTTGCCACTTGTTATAATGATTAAAAAGAGAGTTATGTAGCTAGCTGTTTTCTATCACTTGCAATTGATGTAGAAAGTTTCAATTTCTTATAAAAATCTACGATCTGTTTATAACAATGATCTCTATATGATTCTATATGTTTGTCTTATTCTTTAAATATTAGATTGTAAGAAAATTACTTTTCACTGATTAGAAGATTCATTGCAACAAAAGTAAACTAAGAATGCGATTAATTATTTATTTTATAGATACTTCCTTGGATTTAACAAATTTTGTACATGGTATAAATATATATAAAAATTCGCAGTCTAATTGTAATATACACAGTGTTGGAAAATATACAGGCATAACTGCAGATAGAGAATTTATTAAATTATTTGATTTATTAAATTAATAATAATTACTAATTAATTTTAATATACCAATTTAATTCATTTCTAAAACAATGAAACTTTTGACTGTTTTGTTTCGTTGTATTTCGTTTGTTGACTACAAATAAACGATATTGTGTTTATAACCTTTGTTTTAATCTCAGATTGTCGACCATTTATTATTACCTTTTTACATTTTTTTACGTATTGAAAACATATATTTTATACGTCTGTGTCAATTGTAAATATTTTGCAAAAAAGGACGACTTAAATTCTGTAGATATTTATGGAGTTTATTCAACGCGAAAGTTCCAATAAGATCAACTGTTCAACAAATTCACAGTTGGCAGTCGAAAATATTAATAAAGATCACGTCGACAATCTGATAAATTATATTCTGCACGTTTCGTTGCAGTAATTCAAAAAGCGACAGTGTCAAGTATTATTTTTGACACGTACCTTATTTATTACATATACATAAATTACGTATTTATATGCACAGATTATCATAAAAATGGCGAAAGATCTAAATATATTCATACTTGTTAGTTTTCTAAAGCAGTCCTAGTAAAACATTTTTAGTGCTTCGTGAGTTTACTGTTAAAACAATCAGAGAATGATGAGGGACGTAGAGTACTGCAAGGTTGAACAAAACTTGTTCAAGTGTTCCACAATAGGGACATTGTACGATAACGGTGTCTCGTAATCGGTACATGCATGCCCACTACTATTTTATTTATATCGTTTATTGTTCATGTTAAATAAATATTGCAAAGTTCATTACATTATCTAGAAACATTAACACCTCGAACAGTAGTATAAATATTGTACAATAACCCGGATATCTCCATGATGACTTTCTCTATTACGTCACTGTTTTATACAACTTTTACATTATTTATTTTATATTTATTATCGCGGAAAGAAATATTTTCATCAGTTATCTGTAGATTTTCGAATCCTATCTATTCTCATACCATTCCTTTTTTACCATGAAAACTATATTTTGTAGTTTTATTACCTCTCTGATGAAATTGCAGATTCGAAACAGACATCGATAGAAAATCTATCAAATAACGACGATCTAACCGGTTACTAAAATATTTTGCCGACAACAATACGTATCTGAAACGGAATGTACAAAAGGGTGCCCGATTAGAGATTAATAACGGTGAAATTGCACTAAAATCAATGATAATATTCTAAGACCCTAAAAAGGCATAACCTTGACATAACCCCCTAAAATGCATCTATAACAGATGCTCTTGCCTTCTTAAAATTATTCGAGAGCTTCCAATTCGCCTAAAAAACGTGAGAGGAATCGAAAGCATCGAGTGTACATGCTCGATAAAAATGGCCAAAGACCGGCCGGGTTTGTCGTTCGACAGAGGAAACGTTTGAGGAAGGATGTTAGCCGTTTCAGTTACCGTTCCGCTACAAGTTGGGTCCGTACAGGATCCCCAACCCCCGTTCATTCCCTCGCCGAAACTCCATGAGGAACTAGCAACGAAGTTTACTGCCATTTACGTGGCTACTAAAAGCGAGGAGCACAGCACAGGTGGGGAGTGGGAGGGGCAGGGTGAGGGGAAGGGGGGACACAGGAGGGTCACCGGTCGCTGATGCATCCAGCCCAGACACACGAATAGACGGCTGCATTCAAATGCGACCCCCTTTATGCGACGAAGATCCGCTTCTCGAGTTTGACGAATTCTCGGCGAGTCGCGGGCGGCCCTGTTGCGTCACGGTTCAAGTTTTCGCGATGCCCCGGCCGCTGCAGATTGCGAGTGCAACCTAACACCGTTTCCTAACAGTCTTCGTTAATGCTTTATTAAACGGAATCCTCTTTGCGAAGTGTCGGGAGAAATTGACTTTAACACTGGAACTACCAGACGGGGTCCTAATGATCCAGTTTAAATCTTTGCTAGAAGTTTTATGAGTCATTACTGTCTTTTAACCGTCTTTGGTAATGGTTAAATTTATTATAAATTTATATTCTTGTAATTACCGCTATTCTGATGACATTCTTACGGTGAATTATGGAATGTGAGAGTTATTAATAAGAATTTATATATTTACTTAACAAGTAATAAAAATTTCGTTAGAAATAATTAATCTTCTTAAATATTCAATAATTATTTATGGATTCTAATTCAATGTTTTAATTTATTTGTTCAAGCTCACTCTAAAATGAAAGTTCTTGATGATTTTTAATTGCACATTATCGCCGCAATTTCTTGTACTGTATCATTAAACCGAGATTTAATAAATAAGATATAACACATAAAGATTTTATGCATAACATAGGAAATCTAACTAACATTTGTTTTCTTTGCTATCACAGTCTGCGAAAGGAAATAAGTGATGATATAAAAAGAAGCAAAATTATCTCGGTCCTTGAGAGAAATGATTAAAAAACAGCAAGTGTTAGCTATGAGAGAATAGCTTTATAAAAATATTGTAGAAAACGTTAGTTAATTTAAAAATTCCTGAGGATTTGCGTAAAACTTTACAGCCTACTAATAGTCTTCGTTAATATTTTAATTTGCCATAAATCTAAATACTTTTGTGAGGAATAATGAAATATATTTATTTATTCAAATACATATAAAAATTGCATCAAATATTATTTATCATTAACTGATTTATATTGTAAAATAGTCGTGCACGCTAGATTTCATTAAAAATCGTCGCATACAAGAAGATCGAAGAAGCAATTACACAATTCTTTAAAGTTATAAATCTTTTAATTAGTCCGATAGTTTTTATTCAAGTTATTAACATTGCCGTCCTTAAACAAAATATCTTATTGGCTAGTTTTCTACTTCTTAGAATATTTGAAAATATTTACTACATCACGAGTCTTATACTTTTTAAGCATGCTTAAAATGTTCTACATACTTTGCAGACATCTAAATGTAATTCCATTTATTAGTTTTTTACTCATTTAAGGATAATGTTATTAACTTTATGCTTCTTTTTCTGCACGATCAGAAACGTTAGGACAATTTATCAAAGGTGGGCGGAACACGTTTCCGTTTTTAAAAGAAAACAGATGAAAAATAATCGTCACAAAGTATATATTTTATATTGTCTTGGATATTGTGCGTTTATAATTTATTGTTATAGTTTACAATCACAGTAGGGAGACAATTAAATGAACACTTTTAAAATGTTATAATTTTTTTAAAACTGGTCCAAATGACTTGAACCATTCTGTAAATGTTGTAGGGACTAGTTAATTTCATTATTACTTGCAATAAAAAAGATGTAATGAAACTTTTTTCTTTTCACTTCTTCATCTGAGCTTATAATGAAAATTTTAAAAATGCATTTGATGATTCTCAATGACTTACATGCCTGTTGAACATTTCATTGAAATTGGTTAACTTATGGTCGAGTTACAGGCACCGAAACGTGTAAAAATTACCAGTTTTTTGTTGAAATTCGTAAAAAAACTGTGATTTTCGCGATCTTTAATTGTTTACAGCTTATTTCGAGATCAACATATTTCGATGAAATTTTACCAAGTATAATACAAAGAAGTACCAAATGCATTATTCTAAGTTCTCATCATAGGCTCAGATAAAAAAATAAACTAGTCTCTGATATGTACAGAAAATTCAACTCATTTAAATCAGTTCAAAAAAGTTGTACCATTTTAAAAGTATTGACTCAATTTCGTTCCCCACCATATATTAGGTTCATTAAAAACCTCTGCTACCATATCGAAAAATCAGAAATAAAAAATACGCGAGAGCACTAACAACTATTCGAACTTTAATCATTAATCTACAAGCAATGTTCTCATTGAAAGAAAAGCTTCGCGACAAAGAGCATAAAATGAACTTAAAGAATAATCGCGGCCCCGCCGTTATCGAATTCGGCAGAGGGTGAACGCGTCGCGCCAACGGGGGAGAAAGTCGTGAATAAAATCTGAACGTTACGAACGGGCAATTAACAGGGCGACAGGGTGCAAGGGAGACTCTTTTCTATTAGTGGATAGGTAAATAAACGATTTTGCACGATAATGCTGGCGCATATAAGCGGAATGGGCGAGAAGGACGGTACGGCGCGACCGACGGAGAAAGGGAGAGGCTCGTAATTAAGTAGTGGAGGTTATATAATGAAGTTCGCCTTCCTCGAACGGCGATCGATTTCATTAATTATACGAAATACCGAGGGTTGCTCTGGTTACAGGTCGCGCGCGCTGAAAGCTCTCGCAGAAGTGCTCCAGCTAAGACGGAGCCGAGAGGGGAAAAAAGGGAAATCGAGGGCGGAGGGGTGGCCGACATGGTGGTCTGGAAATATTTGAGGTGGCCGGGGGGTGCAAATGCGTGGAAAAGGAATAAGGGAGAAAGGATCTCGCGATTCGGTCAAATGAAAAGAACTGGCAACCCCTAATTAAGTCATTCGATCGAGACGCGTTAATTAATGCCCACCGACCGTACAAACGATGCAATTCAATTACGCGAAATCAACTGCGGGGTTGCGATCCGAGGTTCGAGTGCGGATACACGGTGATTTCTGAAACCTAGACGATGCCAATTTAGATTCGCTATTGCCGGTTTCAGCATCCCGATCGACTTTTTTTTTGAAAATCGAAAACTACTCGTAAGCGTGCACTCTGCGGCGCATAATTAAGAAGGGTGACTTAGAGATGCAAAAGTCGAAAAGGCGAACATGGAGTAGGCGTTTAATATTATTTCTTGCGACTCCATATGTCTGTAGAAGTTAGAATCGTTAATGAATTATTTTATATTTGATAAAATAATAAGAGAACTGTTGTTTTACTAACATTTTTCTAAAATGTCGTTAATTCTTTGATTCAATTTTGTTCAACAATGAACAATATATTGATACCGTTTTGGCAGTTTGTTTATCACAATACACCTCGATCATTTTAATTCAGAAATGAAATTTAAAACAAAATGAAAATGAATATTCGGAGTACGAACAATACGGTCGATAATCGTTTTTACGTACGTACAATTAGTAGGTATAATAACTGTTTTCTTCAATACAAAAACACGGAATTTTAGATAAAACATCTTGCATGCTCTAGAAACATGAAGAATCTATACAAAAGATCTACTTTAACTAATATTTTTCCTGTATGATAAAAATTCAGTTGGAAAAACGACGTTGATTTTAAATCACAACAACTGTTTTATTTCTCACAATTAAAACGCAGATTGATGCACTAACTTCGGGAACGTATAAAATGCTCGCAGCTGCCGCGATGGAAAATGCTCGGTGATTACATTGTTAAATAAAATTACATTTTAAATGAGTTCTTAAACTTTCTCCTCAATATGGTAAAAAAAACTTGTTCGGTCAGTTAAACTTTCTACTCGAACGCGATAAACTCCGGTTTGAAACAACAGAGTTGTCCTCGATTTATGCGGGACATGTACAATGGCTGGTAAACTGTGGGCTCGTTCGACTGAGAACACAATATGAATACAGGCAATTAACCAATCGTTATCGAACAATAGCTGCACGCAGCATTATCGGAGCGCCTGGAACGAGGTAAGAATCACGAAATTCTGGGAACGCGGACGGTCTAATTAAATTTTATTCCAATTAGACGAAAGCGTGAAAAATTGTTAGAGAAATGTTCCATTAATTGTCGTTAGCGATAATTACGTCGCGGATTCCGTGCGTATGCATCATGCGAACGTGTACGAAACACGATGGAATCAAAATATTAATTACTTCTGTGCTTCGCCTTTGATAAAACGGACCTTTGTGCCAGATAAACCTCGGTTTAATTAACAAAGCTCAAAAATTCCCGACGAAACAGAGGCCGCTTTTTTGGCGAACGTTCGAATCGGATTCGTACGTAATCGGTATTTCGCAGGAAAAATGCATACGGTCGCTATAAAACAAAGCGATAACGTCCAATCACCTACTTTATCGGCGTTATTCGCCGTGGGAGGGTTATTATACTTGTTCTAATAATTCGAGAACGTACGACAACGGCGACGACGCGTCGGTGGTGGTATTAACGATGTTGATTTATTAGGAGAAAGAGTGAGCTCGTTGCGTCAGGGTTATTAACTATGGCAATATCCACGGTAAAATATTAATGACGTTGGCAGTTCTTCCAGGGGTTTGAAGAATAACGGTGCCACGACGAGCGGGGTAGCTAGTATCGTATAACACTACTATGCTCGCAGACTCACTCTCGCAGATTTATAGGATTTTATGAAAATCAGGAGGAACATCGATTTCAATATTTACTGCTTACTAAAAGAGAAATTGGATTTATAAAAGTTTTATGGGTCCTTTGAGAACGAATGCTTTTTGACGTCTATGCAAATGGCGACGCTGGAATCCAGTCAGACAGTTGTTTGTCAACTTTCTCAAATACATTACGAAAATTAATTCCTCCAGCTTTGCTAATCATTTTATTGCACTAGCTGAAATGGTTTTTAATTCAATATAGTTCTAATTAAAAGGGTGTGCAAATACTATTGCGACTTATCACAGGTGACACGTGAGCTTCTGGAATCTATCGCGTAATACTCTACTTCCAATTTAATTTACTCGTTTCAGACTGCATACTATAATTTTAATTCTGTGATTCGAGATTGTTCAGAAATTGAAAATCTTTCAAATCTTATCCAAAGGAGACTCAAAGTACTCTCAAATTTTATCTGGTAAGGAGTTAATAATTTCTCGAATGTTTCTCGTTAATTTTGTAATAATTTATGAAATCTCTGGTAAAGTATTAACACATAAAAATGAGCAATGCCTGCGTCAGATTTATGAAAAAAAAAACAAAATTGCAATGAAAATAAACTATAACAGCCTGGTCCAAGCGCTTCGTAGAAGTATGAAAAAGGATATTGATATGAACAAACTATCAATGCTCCGTATGAACTTTTATTTCGACGATTTTTTACGATACGTACGCGCAGACCATGTCACCACTACAACGGCAATGCCGTCGCGTAAGAGGATTAGTTTTCGATGAACTGTTCGTGTAGCGTTCATGTCTGAAAGCAAGTACAGCATCGTCGATCGAGCAGCTACGCCTGGAAATTAGAATTTGGATTTTACACTGCTTCGTCGATCACCTCTATCCGTGTACCAATCAGTATCATAGGTGAATATCGTTTGGCTAAACTTATGCTCCTTTTGACATTGTCCATAACGAATTTAAATATTATTGAAATAGTATTTAGGATATGATTTTTACAATGTGGAGATTGCTAACATAAAGTAAAACGACAAGGCAAACTATACTAAATATTAGCTCCAATTTATGAAAAGTAAAATTACCATTCTTTAAATAGATTTTAGAAAAGATTAATATTTCAGTTAACATCGCAGAGATAAGTTAAAATAATTATAACGCAAACGAATTTATTATGTAGGTCAAGATCACTTGTTGATATTAATGTTAAGACATTTTACAAGAATTTATTGACGGCAAAAAGTGTACAGAACGACCACTTTTAGATTTATTGGACTTAAAATGATGTATTATTTAAAATACAATGATTTGTTTATGGTGTAAATAGCTAATAAGAATACGAAAAAGGAAGTAGCCACAAATGAGAAATATTCGGTTAAGTCACATTATATTCTTTAGACTATATTTATTTGGAAACACGATAATTTACTGAGTATTATTTGTTACATATTTCATATAAAATTTTTTAATAATAAAATTATAGAATACCACACTTTTAAAATCTCCATTTGTATCCCAAAAATTAAAAATTTCTTCCTTCGATACCAAATATTCGATACATAATCTAAAAATGAAACGATTAGCAATATGGCAATATAGAGCCAGTTATCTGTAAACTTTATTTTACAGAGTACATTACGCTACTTAAATTGTCTGTAACCTAAATTAATGCAAAATATCAATTTTGTACAGTGTATAATTTTGATGTGCTTATTCTCTAGGTTAAATATTGATGAAATGTTAATTTGTGTGCAGTAAGCATTTCGCCCAACGTGTGTTATCAGATAAACTTGTGGTGGATAATAGAAATAAAATTTGTCGCTAATTAATAGAAGCTAATTGCCAGGCAGACGATCCAAAAGGCTAACCGAAATTTAACTAAAACACGTTTCGTTGATCCTGCTGCTGTAACGAAGCTCGCTGAAAATTGTCGGGATTAAAATTTCAAATACCAACACAGAACTAATATATTCATTCCACCAACATTTCTGTCTGCAATGCCCAAAAATTTAGTTCTCTGTTTCGTAGCGAAATTTAATAATCGCGGTAGAACAGCGGAACGTGCGCCCTCGAGAACCAACTGAAATTAAAATAATAGCAATCTTCTTAATTACAAGACACAGTCGTTACCCGCTACAAGGAATATATTTATTTTTTCCTTGGATTTTCGGAGCAGCTGCTGCGAAAATCCGCCCCGAAATGGGGATTCGAGTAACAGTAGTTTGTTTCTATTTCTACCTCATCGGGTCGCATTAAAAGTTGTTGTTTCTATCGAAGAAAATGAACTGCATTCCCCTGCTATGAATTATGAAGGAGTGTATAATGTTACAATTTAATATATTTTCAAGTAGAATTTGGTAATTATTTACTCACTAATCGATACAGCTCATTTAAATCTCTCGACATCGTATTATGCTTCTCATACCGATGAATAATTAGTTCTGAATATATCTTCATTACATTCAATTTAGTAACTGTCGCTATGTATTAGGTTGGTGCATATGTCGGATGTTCAAGTAAATATATGAAACTGTATATCTTTTTTTCTAACTTTTGAAAAAAGATATGCAGTTTTATGTACTCGCTTAAAAATCCGATATTTCATATTCACCAACCTAATATTATAATTGTGATTATAATACTTTGTTAAATTAAGGATTTTTGGATGTAGAGAAATTGATACCATTTTCTATGAAATAACAAGCAGCATTCATTAATGAACAACAAATTACGTGTAATTAGTTTTACGGTAATTTGTGTTATTTTCAGATGACCTTGGAGCGTTCCTCTTTCTGCATCAAAGTAAAAGAGTTCGAAATAAACATCTTAATCAATGAAATAAATTTCTTTCATTTATTATACGATTAAACTGCGAACATTGTGTATGTATGACGGAAATAAATAAGTCAAATACAAAACCGTGAACACATTGGAAGAATTTAAAGATCCTGTTTTATTATTTCTAGCTTTCTAACTGGAATTATTAATAGGTGGAAGACATTATTACCGATCTCATGTTCCTTGTAATAAACTTACGTAATGTTTACTTTGTCTACAAATTATAACAAAAATCGTTATTGTGTTGTTCGGAAAATTGATTTTTTAATGTTTAAAATAAAAAATATTTTATTGTCAGTTTTGTTAGCTTCGAGATCATATGCTCGTAGAAGGTCTGTTTCTTATTTGTATAATACTAAATCCAGTACTGTTTTAATACGAAATTTATTATTATTATTATTACTATTACTATTACACTAATCAGAATGAATTCTCTCCATCATCAACATGAAGTATGTTATAACGGACTAACAGTTAATTATTTAATTGCAGAACCCAGTAGCAACAGCCTTCGAGATTTTCTGGATGATTTGCGAGCCGATCCTGTTCGCAGTGACAGGTGCCCAGATAAAGATCGACGAACTCGACCCGAAAACAGTGTACCTAGGAGTTGCGTGCCTGCTGACAGCCATAGTTATCCGCATCGTGATTACGATCCTGGTGGGCATCGGCTCGAAGTTGAATCTCAAAGAGAAGATCTTCGTGGCGCTGGCTTTGATGGCTAAGGCGACGGTGCAGGCGGCTCTCGCCCCGACCACGTTGGACAAAGTCAACCCAGACGACCCCGAACAGGTCTACTATGCCGAGACAGTGATGACAATGTGCGTGCTGTCGATCCTAATGATGGCGCCGTCGGGGGCCGTGATCATTACCCTGTCAGGTCCGAAGCTGCTCACGAAAACCACCACGCCGGTCACGCCTCCGGATGGCTGGAAGACGCGGCGACCCTCTATGCGCGACATCTCTATCATCAACGAGGACCCAGACCTCGAGGAGACCGCAAACGAGAGGAAGCCTTGAGGCAGAGACTCTTCCCGTCGAAACGTGACCGTTTTCCCTTATTTCGCTCGAGGCTCCCGCTGCCTAACCGCGGGGACTACTCGAGAAATCTCCGTCAGGGTCTCCGGTGTTCCATTTTATTCACTTACTCCAAATATTCGCTGCTAAGCCGATCGTTCCGTCATCGTGCGGAACCCTGGCCCGTTTTTCTTCTGGACCGTTCCGTTTGTCGTGGCTCGCGGAACGCGCCAGCGGCCTATGTTCCTATTTACGGTCGGGAATCTTGATCGAGCTTGTGCGGGACGCTCTTCGGTGTCGGGGATTCTTGACAGAGGAATGAGTAGACACTGTTTGATTGGAACGACTGATTTTTATATCGAATTTAAACCGTGCCTTAATGCGTTAACTCTCGGACCATAGTCTTCGTGAATCTTAAAAAAATGGTCAGTGCAAACGAAATTACGTCGGGATCATTAGAGCGACGATCAGTTCTTGAATAGTTTTGTCGAGTGTATGTGTTAATTCGTGGCCTCTGCAGTTGAACAATTGTAATTTGTTAGTGGAAATCGTTTTTGATATATCAACTTTCCAAACGAGGATTGGCGTAAGATAACGTTGACGATGATATATGCATATCATGTATTATATCATACATAGTAGAAGGTATTACAATATATTATAACGCGAGGAATTGAATCGATTGTTTCAAAGTATATCGTTGCGAACGGCAAACGAGCTTGTTAGAGTTGCCGAATAATAACCTTGAAATACTGAGGAAGAGGAAAGAAAGTAGAAAATCGTCGAGGAGATTTAGAAAACCATTATAATAAATTAGAAACCCATTGGGGAGAAAGTTATTGAGATTATTCTCAAAATGAAGATAGATTAGCGAATTAATTTTTACACTTAAGTTCATGTGACTGCGTTATGCAAAATTAATTCTTGATTGATCCATTTATTTGCTAGCTGCGATAGGAAGGGAAAGTTATGAGGGATATACTTGTAAACATCTCTAAAGCGATGAATTGAAAAACGTTCGCTGTAGGATTGTAAAAGATTGATAACTGTGGAATTTAGGGGAAAGTTGCCAATATCGCATCACTCATGAAATTTAATGCATCGTACAACATAACCCGATAATAGACAATCATTTTTTTTCATCATCATGGTTCCATATATGAATCAGATGAAACTATGATGTCATGAAGGAAATCATTGTATTCTTGTTTATCATAAACTAAAGCCAGATTCATATTCAGATATTACTTTGTTAACCAACTTTGTGAACCACAGAACAGGGTTTCAAACGCAAAAAATATAAAATATGCGAGATTATATATGTATAAGAAAATATAGTTAAAACATTCTATCATTCAATATTGATTCATTGTAAATTTTTCCATTGTATTTGAAAAGGACAAAACAACAGGCTGTTATACACATCGGTTTTAGTATTCAAGTAACAAGTGTTTTCTACACTAAATAATAATAAGCTAATTACAGTTTATTTGATCAGTAAACATTTGGCAACTTTGTTCTACACACCACGAATTTGAAGACATTATTTTGACAAAGAAGTAGGTATGGAAATGAACATTTTTAACGTAATGATTGACGAAAACGAAAAACACGGTGTCTCGTTGGAGTAAGATAAGATTTGTATATAGATTTTAGTTGTTTTCACATTGTGTATTCTAGCAATGATTTAGACTTGTAATACTTCGTGCGTCGAGTATGCGTTGTGTACTTTTTGTAAAATTCTTCTGGTGCTGACGATTACGATTAATTAGAGAGAGAGATGTACGAATGAGTGTACAACGTGAATATTTGCACATGATCCGTGCATGTATAATAGAATGGAAGAATGCAGTGCCTAGATCCAGAGAGTTAATTAATCGATTGGTAGAGAGATCAGAGGAGATGCATTCGCGCGTGAATTAAACTATTAATTAATTGACCTAGAAGTACTCTTGATTTCATTTGTTTGCTGGGCGAGAGGATGACTGTATAAATACAGAGTGCTATTGTTTATAGTATAGATTTTACCGTACGATAAGTATTAAAGATGATGATACTAGTTACTGACTCTGCTGTGCATTTAATAACCCGATCGTTGCTACGACATTGTAGCAAAACAGTGAAAACTGGTTTATATCTACGCGATATTTTTAACAATAAATCATGCGGGCGGAGAGGGGCGTAGATTGTTAAATTTGAATGTGAAGCGAGACGATTCATTCGATAGATAAAAACTCTATATAATCTCGCTGTAAGGAACAGACGCGAGAAAATAACATGACCGTTCACCTAAGGCGGGCAAAGACGAAGCTCCAAGGAGACAGGAAAATTAGTGACGGCGAAAACGACTTTTGAAAACCGCGAGTCTTCGAACCGGTAACTGGCGCAGATATCTTTCGATCTAGAGGAGAATGAAGGCAATAAAACAACAGAGAGTGAATTGGATTCGTTCCTTTGGAACGATATGCAAACCGTTCTAAAATCGGGAGAAAATACAACTTTCATCGAATAATTTACTGCAATACTATTCATAATCCGTGAAATACGCGTTGATTGAAATTGCTAGTTTTATCAATTTATCCGAAGGGAGAGACGAAATAACTGATTCCTAACTGTATCCACCTACGGTCAGTATAAAAAGTATACTGAACTTCACATTTTGAATAAATTATCGATATTTGAACTATTACAGTTCCGTAAAGATGAGTCAAGAATGTTTACAAAATTGTTTCCCGAATAAATATACCACAGATTCTAACATTTATAATAACGCTCTCAAAACTTGGTGAAACGGAATTTTGGAACAAGTTCGATATTACTGTAAAATAACGAGTACACCTTTCATTCGAAATTTAATGGAGTTATTAAAATAAATCGTGCGTCAATATTTAAAGGGTCGTTGTTGAAGGGAGACTTCAGTTGTGACATATATATCAAGATCAGCCGTGACAAAAATTATCCAGTATATTTCCAGTGATTTGAGCTTGCAACATTTTCCAATAAGGGCGTGTTGCTAGTTTTTCACCTGTTATGTTATGCAAAATCATGTTACGGGAAAATGAATGACGCATTGCGGAAGTAGAAGCTTCGAGCTTTAAAATGGATCCAAATTCGTTGTTGTGCGACACGGAACAATTTCCGAAATTGTAACAGTTCAAGTATTGACAATTCGTCAAAAATCGGGAATGGAGTGTGCACTGACTGCATATAGGTATACGTAGAAAAATTAAAATGTGTCGAAATGATAGTAAGAGGATTGTGGAAACCGAAGTTTCGTTATGAAAGCAGACATTTTTTAAATAGATGATACGAATAAACAAATATATTTTATTTTCTGGAATTCATTGTAGCCTTTAAGGTTTTCTACAGATTAAGCACGTGAATGATACTCTTTACATATAGAGATTCATGTACGGATTTAGGTTTTATAGTTACCGCCGTTAAATGAGTATTATGCATCGTTTACACTTTTTATCAATTTTATTACCGTAATAAACAGGTCTTAATTCTAACTACTCAAATAAGGCGAGGAATGGCTAATTTTGCTAACAGAAACCATGAATTTAACAGTAAAATATTTGTCAAAAGTATCGCACATCTCGCAAAAGATGCGGTACTTTTTATCCGTTCACTTGATTCGTGGCGGAAGATTTTAACTGTTTGATTTACATTCAGAAAATTTTTGCTTGCTGTGAAAAATAAAAACGTTTCACTTCCAATAACGAATATCCAACCGACGCTCAACTATTGACACAATATGCTACTCCTAGAAAACTAGTATACACTACGTACAAAAATACGTTCCACACGGTAAAAGCAGTCTAAACATACTTCTACAGCAACATCAAAATAAACGAAACCATACAAACATTACAAAAACAAAGTTACCGTGATTCGAAAAAATATCTGACAACAGAAATGGTACATTTGTAGAAAACTTTTTTACGTTCGTCCGAGGAGAAACTGAAACTTCAGTTTGTAGGTTCTTCGAAGTTTACGATCAGTACAAATATACATTCTTTTTCCTCATTTAATAATAATTTAGGCAACCAATGACAGCTGAAAAACTGGAAACTGAAACTTCAGTTTGTAGCATCTACGAAGTTTACGAACAGTACAAATATACATTGTTTCTCCTCATTTAGTAATAATTTAGGCAACCAATGACAACTCATTCTTTAGGATACAGTGTAGCGGTAAGGAAAGTAAAAACTTGACGATGTTCCATATTACCTACTGTCCCTTGCTGGAAAGATGACGCACAGAAAAGTATAGCATAGATTCTCACCAACTCGTCGTTGTTAACGCCCTCGCAGAAGTAGAGTAAACGCGTTTCCTTTATTGGCAAAAATAATCACTTCCTATTAGCTTCAATTTCCAGAAAACGAGAGATTGGCCGATTATAAGCAAACAACGTTTCCTGACTCCCATCATCGTCTCGCTTCTCCGCGATCTCTCCCTAACCATTTCCATTTTGTTCTTATTCCAGATTTTTTATCATTAGGTAAGTTATGCGCTCATCAAAAGACATGTTTTTAGTCGTCCTATTTATCAATAGAAGTGGAGGAAGTTTAGGGAGGTTATAGACAAGTAGATACTGCGAGCGTGCTGGTTAAACAGAGCGAGCGGGATGACACCCTCCTGTCACGATAGACATTGTACTATCTTCCTAGCAAGGGGCAATACATTTGTCTTGCAAAATAAAAGAACCTGAAAGAGGTGAACGTTTGAAGTCAAATTTCATGTTTGATAGAAAAAGATCACTCCAACTGGCACGCGAGTACTCTTTAATTTACGATCAAAATGTAAGATCACGAGCAAAACCGGTTAAGCAATAATTTATTAAGAATATCCATATTCCTGCGGGATGTGGTGCTTGATGCAGCTGGAGGTGAGCAAACTTTTACGGCGAAAAGCGTCTCTTTGCAATGATTACAAAGGCTCTCTGTTCGGCACGGTGACGATGAGCGATTTAATAAGCTTACCGTTCTTCCCGCCGACATCGTCGACTTACACGCGCGAACAGCAGCCTGCCCAGGCTCTTTCCTCCGTGATTTTGTCTTCGCAAGGTCTACACAGTTCCCTGGAATGGTGAAGGAGCTTGCGAAGCTCGCTAAGTTCTAAGGCTTGGAACTAACGTTTTCAGATTTATTAACGCGACCTCTTAACGCGTCGGTAATTCTCAAGACACCGTCTTGAATCAAAGTTCATTTTGTAGACTAGGTTGCAAGGATTATGGATATGTGTTCTATACATTTTTAAACGCTACCGAGGAATAAACCATTCGGGTAAAAATTTACGAAATTGAAGTTCGTTTATAACTCTCAGTTTTTTGGAAATTGATTTTTTGATCAAGTGAATTTTCTTATATTGATCCTTTCTGTATTAAAAAGAAAAACAATAAAGTTTTCTAATAAAAACTTAATTAACTCGATCTGATGAATAGTTTATGAAATACATATTTATAAGGTAATTTCGCGATAAAAAATAGATAAAAAATCAGAAACTTCGGAGATTTATGTCTTATGAATAAATTTGAAGTTAGCAGGGTGATGATGGGGACCATCCTTAATGTGAAACAAATTAAACCAGCGACAATTTTGTGCAAAATTCTTGACGTCAGGACGAATAGATGGAAACGACATAACAAATAACGCTAATCGCTTGTTATAATTTCTAATTTCCGATATTTAGAAAATATCTGGTTCTATGTAGTGAAGGATTTCGTTTACCTCTTTTTCGGTGCAGCTCCGTTTATCATAAAAGTTCATGCGAATTTTCATCGTAGGTGACCAGCGATACGCGAAATTTTTGTTCTTGGAACAAAACTACAATTAACGCCTTAATCGTAAAATTTTAATCACAAGCTTTAACTGGCCAGCTTTTCGGAAGTTTGAAGTTATTCGTGTAAGCGAACAAAGAACGCGATACAACCAGGCAACTCGTCCATTGCATTGTCAATCTTTATTACGTCGTCAATAATATACAGCGACGAAAATAAGAAAGAGAAACAAGTAATAGAAAAATAAGGGGAAAACAAAGTATCGCAAGGTACAAAAAGTATATTTGGTCGGTTCTCGGGGAGATGTATGCCCGGTTTGGTGCACAGAACGCAACCCGTTGGTTCCAGCGGTGTTCCGTAGTCGATCGGTCAAGGTGCCACGCTAACCGCGAAACTCGACGTTAGAGTGCTGTTGCTGGCGCTCTTCTTCACTCTGCTTGGATCTTGGATCGTGGACGTCCCTTGGCTGCTGCATTTCTTCGAATCCTGAAACCCCAGCCGTTTCTTCAGCGCCTGGTACACTCGACGTTTCAGCACGAACAGGATGAATATCAGCAAACCGTGTAGACAGTTCAAGACATCGGAACAATAAAACACTAACTCCTTCCATTCATAAGAGGAATAAGTGTTCATCAAGGAGGACGCGCTCTCCGCAATCCATAAGATCCCCATCACGATGAACAACTTTACGTTCATGATTAATCTGGTGACACGAAAAAGTTTTAGTAATCATTTGTACAGAATACATCTCGAATATCTTTGTTATTTTCAAAGATATGTGAAATGTCTTAAGACCAACGGGTCTTAAGACCTAAGGGCGTCGTATTTGTCTTTGTGTTATTTATTTTATTTAAAGATATCATAACAACTCTTATTGTTTTAACTAAACCACCTCCTTTCAAATATGTACAATGATAAACTCTTTTATCAAGATTTTCTTTTCTTATTAAGAAGTTTTTTTTATTAAGAATACGGGATCATGGATAAAGAAAACTTGTAAGATTTAAAATATGAGAACAGAACTGCTTTATCACGAGTGAGATTTGTAATAAACATACAAAGATTCTTTGATGTTGTAAATGTTATTATACGTTGGAACAACATAGATATTTCAGGTGTGAATAAAATGCTGAGCGTTTATCGCAATTTAAGAGAATACATTAATCAAGTTCGAGCTGTTGTAATTTTGTGAATGAAAATTGGTCAATGATTTATCGGTGTCGATTACGTGGTATAGAGTTTCATTTTTCATTGTCCAGATTACCAAAAAATATTTCACTGAGGATACAATGAAAAGAAATTTAGTACGCTGATAATACAAATTAAAGTATTCCTATGTCGCAGGAAAAAAATTGTTCATGTTTTACTTGTCCTAAATCCATGAACAATTAACCAACAAAAATCGACTTGTGCTTATTCTGCAAGGTAGTGTCTCTACTTTGATCTCATAAATATGTTTATTGGTTAAAGCACACACAATGGCAAAAAAAATTAATGCAACAACTGCCGAAATTGCATCCGTAGAAGTTTTACCTAGTGTAACTTGATACAAAGTAACTGAAAAGCAGTCTATTTCAATTTAGCTAGAAGGCTACAATGATTCTATCTTCACTTGAAATGTATTTTATAAAATATATTTGATTGAAGCACACGAAGAAGTACATTTATATTTTTATATTTATTATCGATATATTTTGGGTGGCAAAATGTGGATATTAAAAACGTTATAATATTAGATACAAAAATTAAATAACACTCTACTTTAACTTACATTACAAATCAGAGCCACTACTTTCAATTCTTCGTTTATACTTTCCAAAAATATTCTTGCATTAGAATGTAATTGGGCAACCGAAGACAAAAATCTCTACAAAGTTTAAGATAGATTTGAAGTCCAAAGTTTCCACTTTCCAACAGCTCCACAAAATTTTATGTACTATTTTTCTTCACCGTTTTATCACATTTTGAGTGAAAGGTGTGCCCGGAGCGCAGCGTTATCTTTTTCTCGTTAAGTTCATAATTTAAAAACACTCTCGAAAATATAACTTAGCTGCGTAAAAACCGGAAGTTTCGCCCTTTAAGATAAGCCGGTGTGGATCGTTTTCCGATTTTCTTTCGGTAAGTTACAACAGCTTAAAACGTCGACTACTTTATCGTTGAGTCGCGGTCGTTTAATTTTAATCTCCAATGTATTTCCTACATAGCCGGGAATTGATTTTGGCTTTGTGTTAGTGTTTTAAAAACGCAGTCGATAAACTCACTTGGTTTTGTCAGCGTGAAATCGTTTGCTCCTGGGATCCGAAGGGTCGGTCACCCTGCTTATCTCGGCTTTCACCTTGCTACAGTGTTCAGACGTGAGAATGAAGAACACCACGTTCGACGTCAACTGGATCGCGACTGGTAACCTGAAGAATATCAACTCGCCGAACATATTGTCTGTAACATACGACATCAAAATTCAACTTGATATACTTCTGCAGGCTCCATACATGTGAGACAGAAATAATAGAAGCATTTTAAGAATTGGAAAAAATATTATTTCGATTTTATTTAAATTATTTAAAGAAACGGTATATTTTTATTTAACCAGCTGCATTCAAACAGTGTTTATTTCGCTAACAAATCTACGGTATAATTACAACTATTCGTGTATTTAGAGTTCAACATATTCTCACTAACGAGGCTAGAAGAAATAGCTAATATTAATATATTTCTGTTTAACCCTTTTAGCACTGAGCGAAAGGAGCGTACCTAGGCGAACAATACCGGGCCGAATCGACGAATTTGTAGAGGTTTGCGAAAATGCTCGTAAAAACCAAAGTAGGCGTGATATTTACAAAATTCAAAAAGCAGCATATTGCGAAAGGAATGAAGAATAAATCAATACCAATGGAGTTTCGATATTTGTTAAACATCATAAGAATAACATAAATATATGACATAATGAAAATCGTACAAAGTAATTTCTCTTTTTCAAAACGTAATTGCACATGGAAAAAATCATCGTTTGGTCATCGCTTTATACATATCTGATAGTATGGTGTATAGACATTGCATTTTGCAATCATTTGCAATGAAATAGCTGGTGTCGGATATCAAAACGAAAGGATAACGCAACACGTTATCCTCATTATCATCGAATATGATGCACGGCAATCGTCAGACAAATCTAATACCCAAGAGGATCGTGCAGCTGGTAATACGTCACTAAAAAATATAAGTGTTATTATAAATATTTATAGTTAGTTCTCTGTCCACTAAAAATGTGTAATATTTCCTTATTTTTACTTATACAAGCCATTTATTCGCATTGATGCTTACTCATGCATACACATACTGACTGCACGTTCGACGGATCAAGAAAGAGTAAAAAAGATTTTAGGCTCGTAGCGTCGATGCACGGGAGCCACTTGAGTTTTCTGATAACTATCATAAACATCGTAAAGATTGCGATTACGGTCCAGAGAAACTATCTCGTGTCGACGGATATCCGAGGGATATCCCGTGTCCCCTTTCTACCTTATCACTCTGACATATACAGATCCTCGGCACGAAACAATATAAGATATAACAAAAAGTTGATCTAATAAACATTTTTTCACTTGTGTTGCATCGAATATGAACCATTTTAACAGTTTATGAAGTTATACTTAAACACAGATCTCTTCTGATGAGTATAATAAGGCTCTCACGGAAGCGCAACGATATATCGTCGTTCGATGCTAAAAGGGTTATTAAAGAAGAGCTGAATTATGTGTCACGGTTCGAAAAATTTGTTTAATAAGCTCTATCGCCCTCGACATAGTTTTAATGCTTTAACGATGTTTTCCTAATTAACTTTGTTAATTCTCCAATTATATTTCCGCGATGTATATGCAGTGCTGCTTTTAATTTGACTCTACTTCTAAATAATTTTTTCAACAAATACACCGACGATGAAATACATTTGGCCATGATATTGGATAGATGAGACAAGTCAAAGTAGATGTTAAAAAACAATTTTTCATTACATCGTTGTCTTTGCGACTGCAAAAGAAAATGGTAACAAAGAATCCTCGACAGAATACCTTCTCCGAAGAGGGAATATAAAGTAACACTTGAGATCCGACCTTGCAGACAATTATAACGAAGTTCTGCTTGCTATTGGATTCAAGGAAAGTCGGAAAAAAAGGAACGAAGCAGCTGCGAGACATTTGGATAATAAAAAACTTAGCCTCCAGTCGTCTTTAACGAGGTGATTCTTAAAACTGGATTTCATGCAGAACCGTCGTCCACCCACACAAACTAATTAGTGTAATTGGTTAAATGGCCGGCACTCCCTTAGTGAAACAGAGGCGAAGCCCTGTGTCATTCGCAAAGCTTACGCTGAATAGTCACGCAGTGGTCGAGATACGTATCTGAATGCGTTTTGTGGATTTGTGTTTGGGAAATACTTCGAGACTGAGTCCAAATGAGGACTTAACCAAATTTGGACATGGCACAGTGTTCCAACTATAGTGAACAATTCAAAGTTACGAAATATGTTTGAGGTTTGATAAGACATAGAGTTAAAAATACATTTACGGTGACGTTAATTTTTATTGCAAGGCGTACGTTCGTTTTTCAAATGAGCAATGACAGTGATTAAAAATTGTTTACGATTATAAAGGCATTTATATTTTATAATTTTCATCCGAATGTAAAGATCGCTAAATTGTTGATATTTGATATATTATAACTTTGTGACAAATAATTATACAACAATCGAGCCAAAGAACACTTGATGTATTAATAGGATTAAGAATGGAAATAATTAGCGTCAATACACGCGAAAACCATAAGTGGATTCTTTTTCGAAAAAAGACAACATAATCTGCAACCTACAAACGAGAATGGGTTACTCTTTGAAACACAACATAGATTATAACAAAATGCAAAGGAACTCAAATTTATTAAGGAAATTGAAATTCTTAGACTGATCTAACGAAAAATGTCTTCGTTACTAATAATCAAGCAGTTGATGCAACATTGAACGTTATATAAAAAATGCACTAAAAAAATTCAGAAGGTACTATTATATTATTTAGAACTGTATTTATTATATAAACTAATATGTGTATAAAATATGGAAACTATTATTACATACAGAAAGTACAGAAAATATAAAAAGTATATATAAAATACGGTAAGTAAGAGTACCAAAATAATTTCAATATTCTGCTACACTATTTGCAACTTATTAAAATTATTAAGACAAAAAATAAATTCCTATGCATTTTTTATTTCATTCAAGCAATGTATAAGACTTTTATTTCTCACAAAAATTCGCAGTCTATTTATAATACTGAAAGCACGAGAAGTCTTCGATGTTAAAAATTGCGTTTCGTTCTAAGAATCGATTTTCTAAAAAAAGAAAACAGCATATTTTAGAATCCGAAGAAATGTGCAAATTTGCATTTATTATAGTCCGCATATACCTATCAGGAATTTTATCTAAACGCTATAAAGACCATGTGTTAAACATCACGTTTTTAATTACCCTATTGAAACTTTGAGAATGACTTATTTTTCGAGAAAGCGGGACCGCGGCGCAGCGAAAAGAAAAATACCGGTGGAAGTTTTTCGTCTGCGAGGGAGGAGAGACGGAAAAACGTAGACTCCGAGTGAAATCTGATCCTATTAGTCGAGAGGGAAATAAGTACCGGCTTCTGGAAGAAGAATTTTTCCATCGAAACGGGTGTCACGAAGCCGCGGCAATCTGTGTTCACGGTACAACGGAATTTCTGCAAACGCTGTAGCGATACGGGAATAGGACGTGAATGAAATCCGGCGAAAGCTGCAACCTTAATTCAATATTTGATCTGGAAAAGCGCGAAACCCGCGGCCGCAATTTAACCTTCCACCGGACGGAAATCCTGGGGGAGCCTCGCTGGTTGTTCTTTTACCAGGGCTCTCGCATTATGTCGCTTTAATTCCAGAAATTTAAAGACACCCGAGAGAGAACGAAAAAGAACGAGAAGCAGAGAATGAATGAGTGAGCGAGAGAGAAACAGAGAATGAAAGAGAAAGAGAGAGAGAGAGAGAGAGACAGAGAGGAAGAGAGAGAGAGAGAGAGAGAGGGAGGGAGAGAGAGGATGGTATTCCGATTCGCCGAGCGAAAATTCGCGGGCTGCACACGTGCAATGATATGAAAGCTTCCTGAAAAAGCTCTGTTTTCAGAACAACGAGAAATGAAAAATACGTATAAAACGGATATGAAAAAAACAGTGCAATCTTGCTGCAGCGAAAGGTATGTATCCTAGACCCCATTGTGAAATAAATCGCGGATAAATGCAACGACATCATACCCAATAAACCAACCGTGCTTTATTTCTATGTACTACATACAGGGGAGCTGCGGAAATTCGATATTAAAATATTGAGAGAGCAATGGAACGTTTATTAGAACGTTCCTCACCGAAATGGATATGTTGGTTAATATCTTAACACTTTACCGATCGATCATTCAACCATAAACGTTTATGTCATTATAGGCAAATTAATTTACTAACATTTGTATACCTTCGTAATATTAGCATTAAGCAACATTTAATTTCGCTAGTTTGTTTACTTTATTCATCGCGAAAGTTATCTAATATATAAGAAATTATGCAAGGTGTTCCAAAAGTTACTCGCAATCGGGAAATGGGGAATTCCTGAGGTGATTTGATGTAACTTTTACCTCAGCGCAAATGCAATCCACGGTTTTGTTCATTAGTTATTAACGAAAGACACTAACCAATGAGAGGCGAACTCGATTAGCGCAAGGTGGCCCAGCCAACGTGCAAAACCCAATTCCTCTCGCCTATTGATCTCGCCTTTAATTGGTTGCTGTCTTTCGTTAATAACTAATGAACAAAAATAACTCAGAAACCTCTCATTTTTCGATAGGGAGCGACTTTTGGGATATTCTGTATAATAAGATGGGAGCATATATTAGTACAGTCTAACATTTTGTTTTTGATAATAGATAACAAACTACTGATTGCAAGTAGTGTTAATTTTCAAAAGAAACAGAATCCGTTTCTTTAAATACTGCTATCTAGTAAAATATTAATTTAACTAGAAATATCTTACTCTATTAAACAGGGCACGATAAAACGTTAAATGAAAAAATTTGTAATTAATAATAAAGATAATTGTAATAATAAAACTAATTACTTACTCTATTAAACAGGGCACGATAAAACGTTAAATGAAAAAATTTGTAATTAATAATAAAGATAATTGTAATAATAAAACTAATCACATACATGTATAAAAAAATATTGATATAAAAGTAAATAGAATTTTTAATAACATATAAAGTGAGAATCATTTGCGTTAATTTAAGGAAGAATTCAATTTTACTGACATTTCTATTGTTTGAATGATTAAATACCATTTTGATACCTCATTCCACTATTTAGAGTTTTCCATAATTTTTCAATGAACGTTACTAATTTGATACACGATGTAAAGTCAAGAACAATTATGGTTTTATTAACGACGACATCAAATATTTGCTGTACCATTTCTTTTTAAAAAGAATTCAGACATTATTAAAGTGTTTCGCACTAGATCAATTGTTAAAAACTATAAGTTTTATGTAAGCAGACATTTTCAATACATCAAATATGAAACAACCGTTCTGAATGTATATACTGTGGTTTAAAGCAAATGCTTTCATTTCAGAGTGAAAATAGCCTCAAGTGCAAAGGGGTAATGTTTTTGTACCATCAGCTTTTCTATCCCATTTACCTAACACATATGCTACCTTTTTGTTTAAAGAAATCTTTCAACAATCGAATTTACAATTCTGTCTATTGAAGTGTAGATTGTTGAAATACTGGTTTCCTCAAAATTTATGCGCACATAAAATTTGAAAATGAATTTTCCTACGTCATTCTGAACTTAGTAAAGTATAAGTTATCTTACTGAAATATTTATTCAGCAAAATGGTTGCATTGGCGCGTTACGTTGATCTCAATGGCGCCTAAGTAATATCTATTCAAATATGACTTAGTTAAAACGTCAAAGAAACATTCCCCTATAATATTTGTGAAAAAATACTACTTCGAAGTGAATTTAATTAAATATAAAAATCTAGTCTGTACCACTTAACTAATCGCAATTAATTGCACTTGAACAAAATGATAAGTGTAAGCGGCAACTAATTTAACATTGAACTGAACAAAGTCTTCTCGTTATTATAAAATTTGATATTTTTCTCTTCGAAAGTGAATATATTCCGTCGCCTTTCAGTTTACTCACATACTAGCAGCTGTGAAAAGACGACGTAAAGAAAAACGAAGGCGACTTTAAAGCCCGATAAATAAATATTCAATTTGACTCAAACCTTCTCGGTTCGTTAACTCACTTGAAAACCAGCATCTCAGCTGCCCAAAGTTCGGTTTGACGTTGTCCGGCAGAAAAGATAGTTTGTCACCCGCAACACAGAATAGCGTGATGAACAATGCAAATCCCCATGCGTATATGGAATACAGTAGGAATCTTTTGCCTTGGGATTGTCCTCCGTTGCAATTCCCGCGCAGCCTCCTGTAAAAAATTGCACTCTCTGTAATTTTACACGCGTTTAGACGTCCAATGCCTGAGTTGCTTTCATAGAACCTACGCGAAAGTTTCTATTCTGAAGTTATTTTCAACTTATAATAGCATCGCAAAACGAAGCAACTCCCTTAATATCTATGAAGTCACTCGAGCTTATAAAAATAAAACTGAACAAAATATTCATTTCTTTGGATCCGTGCGTTGGTAGGTTAATCAGAATGTCTTTTCTGCGATCATTAAAACATTTGTGGTTTTGATATATTTATAAACTAATTTATGAATCACTCTAACAGCTAGAGTAATGATTCTATGATCGTGTGAAGTCTGATTAAATTCCCTCCTTGTCCTCGCGTATCAGAAAGTCACCAGTTCTGTTCCTTCGATCTCTACGATTCGTTGAAACGAACACGTCAAGTTAACTAAAAATACCTTGCATGGATACACGGTATATTTTTCGTTCGAATATTTAGTCTAGATACGGACCCTTTAATTGTTTACCTGGCGCGGCAGACAAAAATTATTCCTGAAAACCAGCGGGCATCCCGATCGCACGAAGGCCTATGATCGATATTCACCAAACACGACGGATGCACTTTCGCATTGACACGCTCCGGATAAGTGGAACACGGCCGTCGAAGATTCGTGTTTCTCGGTCTTCGTGCGATCGAGCAGGTGCACAATGTAATCCGAGGGCGATTATAACCATTCCTCAAAATACAAAATCGAAAGACACGTTGCCCCAAATAAATGCCATTGTTCCCAGAATCACCGGCTGAGCGAAGTCAAAATACATTCGCGAGAAGATAACCATTCGGTGCACGGTATTTGAATTCAACTACAGAGTTCTATAAAAATGGTTTTAACCATCATCCCGTCCACGTGTTAATTTCATACTATTTATGTTCTAGAATGCTTTTCTGCTATTTGGAAAATTTCTTTTCGGACTTTATGACTTATTTTCTTAAATGAAGAACACCGCCGTTCTTAGTTAAAATGTATTATCTATTTTTTAAGATATTTTAAAACATTTCGGATATGGCACTTCTGTTACCTTCCAAGTAAAGCTAGAATACTGTATAGGCATCATAGAGTTTAAAATGTAATTTTGTTTATTTGCTCTCACTTATTTAAAAACGATTTGATTAATTTAAAGCTTTATTAGAATGTTACTTACGACAATTTAACAAAGAAGAGTACGCAGTTAATTGTATATAGAATATTCTATATCGTAACATTTTATTTTATCGAAACAGTTTATTTACACAAAACAAAACAAATATACACACGATTCTAACTACTGCGCTATGAAACTGGTACAGAGAACCGAACTCGCACGGATAGACTGACGGGTCGTCTCGGTCGCGGCGCGGATCAAGGCGTAACACCTATCTACCAAGATACAGACTGAGTTGAGTAAGGTGGGCAGAGAGGTCAACTTTATCCGTATCTACTCTCTACTCCCTGCTAGTCTTCTCAAAGGGTGGGCAGAGAGGTCAGCTTTATCCGCATCTACTCTCTACTCCCTACTAGTCTTTTTCAAAGGTGGCAGAGAGGTCAACTTTATCCGTATCTACTCTCTACTCCCTACTAGTCTTTTCAAAGGGTGGGCAGAGAGGTCAGCTTTATCCGCATCTACTCTCTACTCCATACTAGTCTTTTTCAAAGGTGGCAGAGAGGTCAACTTTATCCGTATCTACTCTCTACACTGCCTTTTTCAAAGATTGTCGCAAGACTGTTTTTTCCTAGCTGAGAGTGCCCTTTTTATACCCATTTTGGGATCCAGCCCTGACCAATGAGGTACCGAGTCTCGTACTTTTATGACTCTCGGTACCTGCTCTGCCGCGCGTACGGCCACCGAGCGTCGCCGGAGTACCGAACTCGTCACGTATCGAATATTTTATGTACAAAAAAATCTTAAAATTAACGTCGCGCTACAATATTCTGTAATATAATTCTGTGTATAATACTCTCTAATGTAATATACTATTATCGATAAAAAGCATAAACGTAAATTATATAACGTAAAACAATGTTATGAGTTGTTAACATTTAAAGTTCGCGAAAATATCAAAATCGAACAGGTAATTTTTACATCTTTCACTAATTATGCGTCGATCGATTTCAATAAAACTTTCAACACGAATACAAGTTACCGAGATCAACAAAATGCATTTTTTAAATTTATACCATAGACTCGAATAAAAAAATATCAAAAAAACATCATTTCATAGTTTCTTTATCATTCGGTTCTCATATTATTCGGCGTAACACTTTCAAAGGATTAAAATCATTTAGACCAATTTTAAAACAGTTATTTCGTTTGAAAAAGGTGTTAATATACAACCGTGAAAGAAACGCGAATGTACATAACGCTCGCTACGATGAGCATAAAAAAGCTGTTTAACCGGCGTCTCATTTTACGTGAAGAATGTAAAAAGAACATCGTGTAAAATATTTCGTAAAAAAGATTGTTTGCCTCTTACAATATTGATTTGCTAGGATAACGTAAATCTGACACGCTGGGGGTCACGTTAAGTTGAAAGAATGAGGACCGGCCGAAGGTTAAGATGCGGCAGCTCTTTAGTCGAACAATCGATAGGTTGTTTCCTCGTCGTTTCCAACCTCTATTCAATTCTTTCGAGTAACTCCTTTGAGAAAAAAGCGACCGCGGTATCGCGTTGAACACTCGACGCGGATTCAGAGGTCGCGGGAAACTAAATTCAGCTCAACAGGAACTACTTTAGCGAGCTTCGCCGTCCACGCGATCTTTCACGCCGATGACACATAAAAAAACGCAACCTGTAAAGTACTTCCCGGATACTTCTTTGAAAAGTTTCTATATAAAGGCCGTGCTTGATACCGTGCTCCATTGAAAGCGTCTTTTTTTACGCTGCCCTTCGCGTAGACGAGTCACGTTATAACTAATTTCTGCTTCATTATGCTCGATTTAAAGTCGACTTTCGCTTCGATTATCTGGTTCGCTTTAAAAATCCCCTGGACTGTTGAAGCACCGAAAGGTTGATCTTCTTATTAGAGTAGCGGAGCCAATTACTGTGAGCGACGAATCTGCTGTGCTTTTGGTTTGTTTTTCGGCATAATTAACATTATATTCGTCGAATGAGACGTATTAATGTGTGTTTTTTTAGAAAACATTTAACGTTCCATCAGCTGTTTGAATATTAACGACGAAAACATTTTTCATTAAATTAGTTTAACAATTTCAATTCCTTAACATGTTTCGCGCCACGTGCACTATTTGTGGCACATATTTAACTTGATCTACAGGCCACGTGTACGATAAATGGTACACGTAGACATATTTATTTAACCCGTTATCGTACTTTCAAGAGTCCGACTAGTGATGAAAATTACTAGTAATAAATTATTAAGTATGGATGTTATTTTGTTCTTCAAAATTGGAGTAAAATTCTAATCCCTTGTCATTAATATTTAAGCATCCCAGTAGTTTATTCAGTTACGGAATAAATATTAATGTTTCTGTCTTTTCTCAGAAATTATACCAATTGAAAAATTCCTAATCGCAGTAACTGTGAAATAAATGGTATGTCAACAGGCTAATGCATTGAAAACATAAGTTTTATGACAAATTTAATTCTGTAAAATATATATTTCAATTAACAAAATGAAGCATTATAAAATAAAGCACATAAATTTGTTTGTTATATACGATAATCATTGATTGCACGTAATGGTTGACTTTATTAAAGCAAGGAATGCATAAACTGTCATTTATAGTCGAACAGATCGCAGCGCCATGTGTACCTTAAAAAGTACATGCGATAACTACTCTAAACAAACTAATTATTTATGTATTGAAGATGTAATGACACACATTGTGTTAAAACAAAAAGAAATGGCGTGGAGATTATGTCGGACAAAAGCGGCTTGGCAGAGAACGTGTTAATAAATTTGAGTATATTTTGTATTTTGTTTTTATCCATGTTGTGTTTCAGAGAACTACCCATTTTGTATTTAATCCGTAATGTGTGTAAATGTGTATTATATTTTGGACATGTTTAAATAAAGTGACTGTTTGATATCGGAGAATTACAGATTTCGCAGGCTACTTTATTAGCAGAAAGGGGTAAATTCCTTCAGTGTGCCCTATTTTGATTCGAAATATCGTAACTTGATCCTTCTTTTGTAGGTTGTATTGTAGATTATGTCGCTTTTTCACGAAAAAGGATTCACAAATGGTTTTTGCGTGTGTTGAAACTAATTGTTTCCACTCTTGATCCATTAATATTTATTATTCAAATATATACAGAATAAGAAAATAAAAAAATTGATAAACCAAAGTCACAGCAGATTAGTCACGTCGTAGCAAGCGCCTTCACTACCCCAATGATTCTGAGAAACTTACTCTTTACGGATGTTCGAAAATAAGTTTTGGAAAAATGATTGCGTGTAAATTATATATATGAAAATAAAAAATCATATATATATACATATATGTTTATATATATAATTTATACGCAATCATTTTTCCCAAACTTATTTTGTATTTATTATTACTATTATTATATTTTATTATTATATTATTATTATTATATTTTATTTCCAAAACTTATATATATATATATATATATATATATATATATATAATAACTAGATAAACGGTATATGTTGGCAATAAGAAACATCTGCTCTCAAAATCTTGCCAGAAGTCGTGGAGTTTATTGTCGTTGCATGAAAGCAAAACGAATGAACGACGAAGCTAACGTATAACTGTACATGCATAGTGCAGTGTAAGTAAATATTAACATTTGAATCGATGAAAATTTTTATTGCGAACTTTAAGTGTGGTCGCGGAATGTCGTTTCATAAAGTGGAATTTGAATACTAATATTGACCCATTGCGAAATTGATTATTGACAACTATTCTGTCGTTGGAAACGTAAAGAAAACTGATTTCTATGTGTAACTTCTACAATTTTTTATATTAATTGTGCACCGTTTGTGAAATGAATTAATTGCGCAGTGTTTACACCTGTAATGGCACAAACTTTCAGCAGTTTTTAACATTTTAAATATTCTTTAAATTGAAATATTCACGGGGGTTGAATTATCTACAATTAACTTTTACTACAATTACTTACTTATCTACAATTATTTAAAATCAACTTTTTATATACAAATAATAATAGCACTTTTTATACTACGTTCTATAAAAAATTATTAGACTTACTAATAATCCCAGATTGCGATTTTTATGCATTTATGAAAAAATTAAGTACATGAAATTTAACATAGTAGGCAGATTAAAAGAATTAAAGAATGTTAATGTATTAAAATCGCTAGAAGGAAAAACAACTTTCCATTTAGTTTCTATTTCTTGCTATTAACACTTTACCGACCGGTCATTCGATCGTAAACATTTCTATTAATGCGGGGTAATTAAATCTACTAACATTTTTATATTTTCACAACATTAGCATTAAAGAACATTTATTCTATGTATTTTAATTATTTCATTTTTATTTTATTTATTTTATGAATCGCGAAAGGTATTCAATATTTAAAAACGTATAGAACAATATTGGAGCTTGCAGTAGTACAATCTAACACATTTATTTGAATAATAGATAACAAATTATTGGTTGCCATGACAATTGATTTACAGGCTATTGACAGAGGGATAAAGCCGATTTATATGCTGCCTGTCGGTAAAATATTAATACAGAAAACTTTCACTTTAAGTTTTAAAAAAGCTGTCGTTCATAGAAACGATACATAGAACGAACATAGATATCGTTCACTCTATGACTGATATTTTTGAAACTACCATATCTATACTAACTATTCCTGTTTAAGTATTTGTCATTGCGATAATTTTGATTTTAGATGATTCACAGTAGTTTCAACAAAGCCGCAATGAAGCTAAACAAACTTCTGTTTATCGCGCCTACAACTAGAATAGGTTCTAATAGTAATAACTCCCACGATTATTAATAAAATATCCTACATTAAATTACGATAATAGTCCAGATACTTGTAAATACCCGTAGAAAATTTCTACCAACTGGATTTGATCGTTTCCTTGAACTTAATACCTAAACATTGCCCCGCAAGCGTGCGTCCGGACTAGACTACCGTTTCAAACAAACTTTCTACGACGATAAGTTTGCGACAGAAGAAAATTTCGATTCTCGGGAATAACTTACCCGAAAGTCCGCCATATATCGAAGCACATGACGTTTAGCCAGCAAAAAGCGGACAGCAGCGAGAACAGCATCCCGTAACCTGAAAGCAGATTCGTCTCCGAGTCATGCGAATACTACATTTCATCGTGCGCTTCTCTCGAGTAAAGTATCGAAACGTTTTAATGAGACGTGTTCAATGTACGGCGCCGATGATGCTTTGAACTCGGCACACGATGTTTGAACGCGCTGCGCAAACCCGAACACGGCGGTTTAACTTTCCACAGGACGACGGAACTCTGAAAATAACTTACGAAGATGATGCGCTAATACGTAATGTATGCAATTGAGAACGAGTTCGCTACGTTCGATGTTTCAGAATTGGAAACCGTAAACTCGAGGCGGAACGCTTTGTTACATCGACCAAAGAAGATTGAAACAAAGAATCCTCAATCTTTATTTATCATTAAAATCGTCGATCGCTTGTTGCGTCTCGTAATAGAGCACGAATTTTTATCTGTCAATACCTTGTAAAGGAATTCTAGCGAAATAGAGATTTACGTTTAATGCAAAAAATAATATTATTCTGTGTTATTTATTTTAAATCTTTCAAATCGAATTGTTTGAAGAATTACTGAAAATTACTGTGCAAATAATAGACAATAATGTGCAAAATAATGATATTTTATTCTAATGTTTATCATTAGACCGTAAATTTAATGAAAATAAAAGTTTATGCAATTATTATAATATTCTCCATTTTGAAATTATCAAATATGGTCAATTTTGGACTGCCTTTCCATAAATCATATTGATTTGTTTTCAAAATCATAACAACTCTTGAAAAAAATAATAAAACCTTTAAAATAAATTAAATTCTTTTATAATCCATTTAATCACTTAAATGAGCGTCCAGATATCTGAAATCGTGTTCAACAAAAAAATTAGCTCAGACTTGCATTTCTTTGTTGGGAGAATATTCTGCGTGGAAATGTCTAGATGTCGAAGTTAAAATAGCCACGAGTGCAAAGAGTTAATTGACAATGAGGTAATTGAGTTGTCGCTTTTAATTAACCCCGATTACAACGTGCTTTCTTTTTCATATGATTACTATATAGCGCATCAAATCGCAGTCTATTTGTTAGTGGCGTCGCGATGGCCGATGTTTCAGAGAAGAGAAATTCTGTGTGCGAGTAACGGGTTTTAATTAGTCGCGAGCTGCGCGGTAATGAAGCAATAACATACCCAGTACGGAACAAAATATGTTTTCGCTATTGTCGGAGGCCTGCGACGGTGGTGTCACCCATGGCATTATGGCAAGACAGAGGTAAGACACTAGAAGGCTCGCAGCATTACACATCAATGTCTTCCCATGTAAATTTTGCAGGGAAGGTAAAAATATATACACAAGCAACGTCAACACTAAGAAGACGCAGCTGATTACTTCGAGGAGACTCGTAATCATATACCTGAAAAACAAGAACAATTATGTGGTTTTTAAATGAATATTTTATGATGGAACTGAGGATTTGATGCATTAACTGAAGAAATGAAGAAATGAATGGGCATCATTCGAAGCAGTAGACAGAATAGGTTTTTAAAAACCTACATTATTATTTCATTTAATTTCAAAAGAGCTTGTTGCATTGCATTAAGTTACAAACTGCAGCTATCGAGTAATTCTGTATCAATGTATTTAAATTGACACTAGAAACAACTGGAATACTAATAACTGGATTACGGATTTTATGCATTTACGACAGAAATGGTTAGAATTAGTTAGAAATGATCTTCCATTATTTTTAATGTATTACAAATATTAAGAAGGAGATGAAAATTCATGAAGATTGTGAGTAATGTGAAAATTAGATATGAAATTATCGCAACGTTTGAACAATTTTAAAAAAAATGTTTTGATCTTGAAAATCGTTGCTCTACAATTTTAAGAGAATTATTAAAAATCTGCCGGTAGATAAAATGTTTAGAATGGCTAAGAAAATATCTAAAAACTATTAGTCTCAGCTTATTAAAACCATTAAGCGAACAATGTAATTTCTGTTCAGTTCCTATTTTTCTCGCAATTGATATAAACAATATTCATTTTGCATAAACATCGACCGTCCATTTATCGTGAATGAAATTTTGATATCCTAAATGTATTGCAACAGTTTCAAAACGCTTTTGAAAAATGTCGAAATGTTACTATCAAGGAAGAAGAATAATAAAATGCATTCAACCGCAGCTGAGAAAGTATTGTTATTCTACTATATATCACTGCATTTTAATGCAGCGAAAATATTTACGATTCGAATAACGCGAGACATGTTTAGTAAACGATGTTTGATTAATAAAACAGGTGTAGATGAATGTTGTATTAATTCTTGTCACTCCAATGATTTTATTATGCCCCCTTCAGCAATGCATGTGCTATGCACATGGTGCAGCGTGTAAATTCGAAAGCATAGGACACTTAGTACAAGGAAAATGGGCACAAAATAGCCTTCGCTTCTCGGAATTACGCGATAATAAAACGAAGTCGTGAATCTTAATGTGAGAGTGACCGACAAACGACTAATGAACTTATACTTGCGCAATAATGATGAAACATGCGTCAACTAGGGTATCTAGATGGCTGATCCCATGCATTCATTATAATTTAAACATTCGAGGTGATAACAAAGTGATTGTCGTTTCATTACAATTTCCATGGGTTTGTTTATTTTGGCGCAATCAGAGTTCGGCAAATTTTAATTTAAACAATAAATAACAAATTACAAATAAAATTAACATTTCATTGAATTATTTTCATACCACATATAATTTATTTCTTATCTCTTATATGCAAATAAAATGTTATCTTTTATTTGGATTTTAGGGAACGACAAGTATTGAACCACTTTTTCCTTCTTTTTCGCCTGTGATATATATTGTGCATTTGTTATTAATGCATAAAAAGGTATTCATTAGCAATGGATATTTTTTGCATTAGTTTCGCAAATGAAATGTTATTTCTTATTCGAATTTGGATATAAAAAGAAAACAGCAAGTAATTTTATCTTTTTTCATTCATTGTGTAATAAATGTTAATTGACATTTATTATTACTGAGAACTTATATCGTTTTGTTGCTCAATAAACAACCAGCAATTAAGTTTTGATTAATAAGTAACAATTGAATTTGTATTTATAAATAAGAAATAGATTCCATTACTTTGAATAATTCATTTAGATCTATAAAAACAATAAGTAATTATATCTGTCCTTTAGTTAAACTTCCAAGTAACGAATAATGTCGTGTTTAAATAATCATTTAAACGAACGTTTATTTAAATGATGACCAGCTCTGAGTACAGTCTGACTTATAATTGGAAGTATAGGTGCGCATAATGGCTGGCAATCGGGAAGTTGTAACGAATCAGTGGAAAGAGCGTATGATGCAGCGAATGAATGCATAGTCGACTGCAGCATTTCGTTGTTTCTTGTGCACTCATCAGACAAATGGGCTTCCACCATTGTTATTTATCCCTCTGCTCGAAGGTACACGAACGTGCACAATATCTACGTCGACGCTAAACGGTTTGGCTACCTGGCATCGATACAAGTACAATATTCATCATCGCGAGAACTGCTCGGTTCTCAGCACTTTCCTAATATTTTGTGTTCCCTACGAACATCTCGTTGGGAACAATAGTTTGCAGAAATTCTCAATCTTCTAGGACACAGTCAGAATACGAATATCTATAATTTTCTGAGAAACTCGGTGTTCTCGTTTCTTTTTATTGTAAAAGCGAGCTGCTTCCGATTATATATTACGATTGGAAATGAAAATAGCTCGAACAATTTAAATAAGAAATTAACAACGCGAGTGGAGAACAAGGAGAAATTAGTACAACTCTCTTTAACGGAATATTTTACCCCTCGAAGGAGTCGTTTAAACAAAAATTTACTTTAAAGATGAAAGATAAAAAAAAATCTCAGCCTTTGAAATAGCTTTCAAACAGATTTTAACAAAGTTATGGCCGATTATTTATGGAAGATTATTTAAATAATCGTAAATTTCATTTTCGTCTGACATACGAAAAATATTCGTGCAATGGAATACATAGAATCGTCTAAAAATACGTTCGTACGCTTGAAATCAAAGCAAACGCTTCTGAACAATTATCGTTTAAAAATATGTACCTTCGCTTAAAATGTAAGCGAACATTTCGACAGTCATAATTCATTATTATAACATGAAAAAGGTAGATATTCATTTAATTGATTTCTTAATCATTGTCAGCTGATGTTTACCTTTTTTAGAATTTAGATTTTTCATAAAAAAACCGACAAAATACTCGATATTGTTTAAACTGTTATTGTATTTCAAATTTGATATTCGATACTGAAAAAAGCACGAAATCTTTCAAAATATTTATGTTTCTCTAAAATGGCATTCATTAATCCCATTCGTCGAGTAGATTTCGTTAAGATCAGAACATCGTAGAGATTGATATAAAATCAATTTCTTCTCGAATTCATGGTAAACATGATGAATCGAAAAACAAGAAAATCGGTGGATCGTTCGGCGAAATAACTCAGACACGAACGCGGTCGCCCACAAACTGTAAAACAGAGACGAAAAGCGAGTGCTTCGGTTGGTATTTCCATCGGATCTCTCCAGTCCCGACTGGCTGTACTTGTTTAAACTTTACGTAGTCAAACAAACCGTTCGACATTCATCGGCTTAAAAGTTTCAGACTCGCGGATTAATGCGCGCCGAACGATAAGGCGACTGTCTCCGAATTATGGTTTCCTCTATGTACCGTCGTTCCTACCGTTGCGATAAAGGCCCTGTTTTCCTTTCAACGAAATTCGAAGATATTTCCAATGCCGTCCTAAAATACCTCGAAAAACTTTTCCACCGGCAACACGGGATACTAATGACGATTATTCATTTCTCGTGTAACGAATGTACCGAGTTTTTTTTTCGACGCCGGTAAAGAGCCAGTGGAACGCGAAACGCTTACGTAGCATGCGAAAACATACAAATATGAAGATATTTATAGTTGGACGCGTACATTCTGCGATTCTGTGGGAACAATACGATTAAATTTCAGTTTTTAGCATCAGGAGAAACACAGTTTGAGGGAAGAACTGTTGAAAAATCCTTCGCGTAAGCAGCTTGTAATTAAAGTCGTTTCGGATGTGTAGAATAAGGATGATACGTGATAATGAACGTTTGCATGAGTTCAATCCTGGTTGTGATAATTTATTACTGATTTCGGCTGATTCGTGAACAGCCAAAAGGTGCAAATAATTAGATGAAGATGATAGGCGTTTAATTAGATGATGACCAGTTCGTGCATAGATTTTATGTGCGAAAGATGAAGTTGAAATTAGTTGCAAAACTGAGGCTGCTGTTGCACACGAAATGGCGCTTGTTCACGATTCAGACTTTAAGTGTTTTTATAGTTTGGTGTCTTCGCTTCAGACGGCGTTCTATACGCATAATTTAAAAAATATGCGTCCAATACATTTTGCATATATTTAGAAATATCGTACAACACGTGTAATGGAAAATCGTTTTTATTGAAAGGAAAAGAAATTCGTGTAATTTTCGTTATCGATGTGTAAGCTAAGCACAATTGATCTTGATTTCTTATTTAATACTTCTATGTCAGTAATAATGGAGTAAACGTCAACGGCCTGTAAGATAATAATGGTTACGTTAAGGATTAATGACTTTATTTATTCAAAAATACATTATACTCTAATATCAAGATGCGAAATTGACGCCGCATCTTGATATTAGATCTTGATATTGTATGTCGACATTGAAGGAGACTATTTCGATTAAAGAAACATTTACCAAGTTCGTTAAACAGAAGTTTCACTGAAAAATTCGCCACTTCGCTTACAACAATCCAGCACTTTTATTAAATTCAGTGACCGGTGTCAAAAAATTGCCTCTTACTTGATAATAGGTGGTTCCGGTTCCAGTTCTGGGAAACATATCAGTGAATGCACCGATCCATCCTCAAATATATCCAGGCAGTAAGAATCGAGCTCATTTAACACGCGTGGGACCTGCCGGAGATATCCCTCCTTTGTCAAATTCAATATTTCTGTTGAATCTATGTGATACACTTCATGGCACTTGCGACCAACCAGCAGACCGACTCCTAAAGAATAATACAAGAACATTTTAAACGAAAGTCGAAGAGCATTTCATACAAGAAATGGGACAATTTACTCGAACGAGTCGCGTTAACTATAAGATGTACGAAATTAAAGTTGGATTAAATCTGTGACATTTTCGTGGAAATATTATCGCGGCGGCTTCGATCGTCGAAATAGTTGCCGTCATTATTTTAGAATCTACTGTCGTATATCGTATAGCTTGTGATTCCAAGTTTCATACTCAAACTGTACGTTATATCAATAATACCGAAGCGATATTCGTCTTAATATTAGTTTTAATGTTTGCGATTTGAATCAGATTTTATCGAATATCTCGTTAACTACGAGCATTAAAGTTAGAGGAATGACTTAGTAGCGTAACCAGATTTTAGGTATTTGATTTCTGTTTAAAGTAGCAATAAAATATAACATATTTCTATTTATTTTTCTGTTCAAACATTATTCTATACTCCTGAATATAACGTCAAAAAGGCACACGAAATAATTTTTTTATATTGTAGATCCAATGTAATTCTATAATACTTTAATGTAATCTCGATACAATATGTATTGTTCATATATGTATTGCTGATGATCCTGTATAAAATTCACAGTATAAAAAAATACACACGAAAGTAACGGCTGCACGTACGATTTTACAAATAATCGTTTTTGCGCAAATTTTTCGAGAACGACAAATTACAGTTGTTAAAACCAAGAACAAAATTGATGAAAACGCAATAAAAGGATTCATTTTAAGTAGTAAAATCGTATTGATTGTCTGATTCACGGTTGGGGAAATGTATTGAATGACTAATATTTTTATCTTCGTACGAGATTATCTTAGATTAGAAATTATCTCTATAATACATCGCGATTAAAATAAAATCATTTTTATTCGCAGCTGGTGTATTTATGGGTCACTGATTAAACAGTATTTTCGTAGTTAAACAGTATTTATTAAAACAGAATAACGGTTATTATTGTCAAGATTTATTTTTGCATTTGGAAGATCGAATAAACTGCAGCACCACAAACACAACGCTTGTTGAGATACATTTGTGCAAACTTTGAGTTGAACAATTAAAATCTTCATTTCACGCGGTAAAAAGAAAATTAAACTTAAATAAAGGATCATCCAAATGTCAGCACCGTATAATGTGCACATTGGTGTACATGATATCAACGTGTTTGCATTATTCAAACTCACTGCTGCATGTCGTACAACCCGAGAAAATATTCAGTTTTATCGATCGAAATGCCGTCAACGTATTCACGAAATACAGATATCAGACGACTTCCAAAATTATTCGATTTAAGGAAACAATATCTTTTTTCGTGATGCTTTTTGAAAATTCGAGTCTGCGTTAATGTAGTTAATCGTTACCAGTGTTTGTTATCAGTTATCGTGAATATTTCTGAAATCAGAAAAGTCCGTTCTTTTTGTTCTTGATTTCCTGTCTATGTTTATACTCATTTAATTAGATTAAATATTATTTATAAAACTCTGCATTGATTCCAAATACCGTACTAACCAGGAACATATCGAAAACTTATTGAAAATATCGATACATATTTGGTGCTTGCAGATACAGAGACAACCGTGGTGAATGTTAAATATTCTGTTCTGTGTATATTTAGAACGGATGATACTTCCAAGAAAAAGAGCAGCTTGAAAAATTTACATATTCTATGTGTTGTACGAAAAAAGAAATGAAGACAGGTTTTTTACCTGACCCGGAATATTTAAGCGACTTTCTTTTAGTGTTTTATTTGGCAATTTAAAGGGAAAAATCCTTTGTTGCATAAGACAAAGAAGTGAAGCTCTTAAAGTATCAGCAAACTTTGAATAGGAGCCAAACACTAGAACTAAAGCAGTAAAAGAGCCGAGATAAGTCATGGAGCTGCGGCGATAGTGAAGGTACTAAATTACGTGAAATATTCATTATAGAAATTGAATGAAGAATTCGCGACGAAAGACACAGATAGATACAAATACTGGTGGAGAAATTACGTCAAAATTTTAATAATGGTATAATATTTTTAAAACTCGAGAATGAATGACTTGAACGTTTCTGCAAATGTTAGAGAAACAATGACTGAAATTTAAAAAATTGTACTACTAATTGGAATAAAAAAAAATGGTAAATGAACTGTTGCTTTTCACTTTTTTATCTGAACCTATAATGAAAATTTAAAAAATGCATACGATACTTTTTGGTACTGCATGCTGAAAATTTCATCGAAATCGGTTGACATGTACAGAAACAATTAAAGAGCGCAAAAATCAGTTTTTCACAAATTTTAACCAGAAACAAGTTATTGTTACATGTTACAGTGGTTGTAGCTTGACTATGTGTCAACCGATTTCAATACAATTTTCAACATTCATGTAAGTTACCGAAAAGTACCAAATCTTTTTTAAATGTTCATTATATAAACTCAGATAAAAAGAGAAAAAAACGACAGTTGTTTTACATTTTTTAATGTTAAGTAATAGTTAAATTTGACAAAAGTATTTCAATCATTGTACAGTGAATTAGTCCCTGTAATATTTACAGAAGAACTCAAGTAATTTAGACTAGTTTTAAAAAGGTTATACAATTTGAAAAATGTTGATTCAATTCTGCTCTCCATTGTATATCTTATCGGTCAGTAGTCGCTTAACCGTGAACACGAGGACCACCGGGAGAACTTCTAATTAAAATTTTCAATTTGACTATCACGTAAATGATACTGAATGGGTACCCGCGCCGATAATAATGATTAAAGTCAAAGTAATCGGTTTGATCCGTAACAGATGTGCCCTAGCGAAACGTAAAATAATGGAGTAGTGGGCGCAATCAATTCTCGACAACGGACTGTTGAATATCTGAAAAAGTTGATTAAATTTTTTCTCGCGAAGCCAGACCTGTGCTGTTCCAGGCCACCTCCGTGAGATTCGAGATCGCGCCGTAAAAACGGCGCTGAGCCAAGGACGCGTCCACATTAGTGCAATTGAAAGTACTCAAAAGAACGTGGCCCTCTCGACAACACTTCCTCACGCAGCTGTGTTTCTGACAGAACTCCGAGTTTCTGCAAACCCGAAAAACTAGTCGCCGGCTCGTCCTCGAATTCGGAGTCAGTTCTAGGCAGCTGTTGTCGATGGATGCTGCCATCTTCTCGCGAGATCCGTTCTCCGATAACGTCACCTGCAAACAAATTTTCTTCGGTTTAGAGAAACCGTTCAGAATTTTACGCATTCGTTGCATTTCTGATTCTCCCTGACAGCCGCTGTCTTCTTTCGAACGGTGAGCCTCGAGTAAACCGTTAAAACAGAGACGATTTTCCATCATTTTTGTATAACGTAAAACATCGATGAAACTTTTCGTAATTTTTAATTTATATTCTTTTACATTTCAAAATATATCAATTTCTATCATTTATATTTTATCGACGTAAACTAAAATAACAAATCAGATTCCCATGATCCTCGTTGATGTTGATCGGCGTACATTTTTTTCTATTTTATTTTTCGAAAAAATAAGACAGAGTTTTTTCATAGTAAAACTACATGTCGTATGAACCTAAATCCTTTGTAAAAGAAGGCAAAAAGAAAGAAAAAATACTCCTTTGTTTTCAGTGTTTCATCATTCTTTTTGCGTTTATTCAAACACGATTTAGGCTCGCACGACGTATAACTCAGTTATAAACAAAAATTTGTCTTAATTTTTGTTCCAGATTGAAGTAAAAAAATGCTAGACTGCACACTGATGTAGATCGTCGATGTTTATGGGATCAAGATTTATTATTTAAATAAATGTTCGTAAACTGTAACGAAAAGGAGATCGGTGCGCTTTAAAATGACAAAGATTTCAATTGCAAAATGACGAAAGGTTTCATCAATGTTTTACGTTATAAAAGTTAGCCGAAAATCATCCTCGTTTTAACGATTTACTTAAGGCTCCCCCCTCTAATCGCCGGATTTTCAGCTTAACCAGTGACTAATTGGCGCAGCGATAAACGATCGATACGATGGAAAGGTAAACATTATGTTCAGAATTGTGCGAGAACTCGACAATTCCGGGATCCTCAATCATTTCAAGATTTCCGAGAATATTCGGGATTCTCGACAATGTTGTCTCTCAAAAGCATCAGGGGAATCTCGAGAGTCGCGGATTTCTTAAGCACTTCGATAATTAAAGCAAATTAATACTTTAGAATAATTATTTTTTTATAGTAACTATTCATAGAAACAGTGGCTCACGAAAGTATAGGAACAATTTTGAAAACGGAACGACATTTTTTCCAATTTTGCAAAATTACTTGAGTTATTACAAAGTGTTAGAGAAATTACTTTACTGAGTGATATTTAACAAATTTTTATCGTAAATTATAATTTGATCAAACAATTCTGCGATACAATTGTGTCTGACGTGTTAACGTATTTGCATTCACCGCGATGCTTGGTAACAGTCTACTGTTTTTAATATCTTAATATTAATATTGATATTAATTATTTTTATCATCAGATATATACAACACCACACGGTATGCATCGCAATAATGACATTAATGATTGGTTAATAAACCCTATGTAGACAGTAAGGGAAAAATTTTCTGTTTCTGTAATGATCAAAATTATTGAAAAAATATCAAAGTAATGTGAAAAATAAAAATGTAAAAAATGGATCAGGTACTGATAATGACTTTCCGAAGGAGGATCGTATTTACGACCATCTCCCCTTCGAAAAGGGACGTAAGGTAATAACACGATATAAAGACCAGTTAATCAGTGACCGTTGACCAATACGCACCAAATATCGCTACGCAGTAAAGTGATTTGAAAAGTCGCATTTATATGTGTACTCCGGTATATTTACTTCTACTACGCACACGTAACATACGAAGTAGACAGCAACTGATCAGTGAGTAAAAAGTACGTAATATTAACCACAGTTAGTTCTAATATTGTTGTTTGAAGTTGCAACGTAGCTTGAAATTTTTCAGAGAAGAAATAATCCTCTATCTGTCTCCGTAAATTTGAACTTTTGAATTATCGTGAAAAGAATTCCAATACCCATAAATGTATTCTCTAAAAGACTTACTTATAACGCCTCGCAATCAGGAATACAATGACTGAAACTATTATTTACATATTTCTGTTTAGTCTGTCTTTGCAAATTACGCGCAGAGAATTTGGCTTTGCTTAAAGGTCCTCAACAGGGAATTAATTTAATATCATTTATTAAAATTCAAAATAGATTTTCATCATACTAAAAAATCATAAAGAACAAAGAGCATTACCATCTCGTAAATATTTACCAAAATTACCTAAATTTTCTGCCGAAACGCCATTCCCTCTCAAAAATGATTTGGCAACCGGAAATAGTTTCGAGCATATTCCAACCATCGCATAGCCATCTCCAAAAATAGAAGTTCACGCGAAGATCGACTCATCGGTTAAAATATGTACTTTTCACCTATGGATCCACGAAACGAGAAAGAATAGCGTCGCTTCTTCTCTTGCCGATCCCTAAGGATGGTGCACAACGGTACCCAGCCTGAAAAGACATCCGAACGACCATGAATTCCTCTGTTTTTTTTTGTCGCTTTTAGAAAGGGAAGAGTGGCCGCAGACTATTACAAGATTGTCCCGTCGTTTCGACACGCGGTTCGTTTCCGCGTCATTATTTCGTAAGCGCGGCAGGTGAACGATCGAGAAACGGAATCGACGAAGGAAGTCGTCCGTTGGAACCGGTGATAACGAGCCGCGAAAATAAGGCTTGTCCGCTGACGGCGGAGAACGCCTGACGCGGTACGGATGTCAGGATTATCAGATTTGTCAAACACCCCAGGTAACGGTGTCGCAAATCGCGGACACAGATCCTTATCTTGTCTCCCGACTATCTAGCTGGGTTTACGAATTGCGACATTCACCTTTTCTTCTAATGGAACATCCGTTATCGGCAGACTCGCTTTTTCAGACGGTTCTCTCTGCGATGTGTACCAGAACTATCTGTTTTCATGTACTTTCATGGAAAGAGTCATTTCATACTTTCTTTGATCGTTTAGCAGAGGTAGACAAATTTAAAATGCTGTTTGATAGTAAATTTAGGGAGATGGAAGCTGGAATTGATACGAGAAGATGTGCAACTCGGAAATAGAGAAAGATATAAAACTCTCCATGCGTTATGGGATTTTTCATTACACAAAGGGAAATTTTTTAAGAGCTGCAGATCAGAGTAATGGATTTCAGTTTAGAATAGATTAGTTTACTACATCTGAGAAAAGAAAAAGAAGAGAAATGTTATTTTAAATGTTATCTATTGAATAGAAAAAGATTATTATATTAATTACTACATTACTATCATATCGTTGGTATTATGTTATAATTAGTATTATTCGTGAATTATACAAGGTATTTTGAACCGCTTGATGAATTCAGGCAATAAAAAAGAATTGTATGCATCTCTGACGGAAATGATTAGGTCAAAAATAAAACCATAAGGAAATTAGAAGAATTTGAGAGAATTTTGATACCATGCAACTTATTCAAATTATTCATGGAGAAAAGACATCGTCATCTGACTTGCATTTCCTACAATTAATTCAGACAATTGTCATTTTATAATCTAATTCCGACATTCACGGAACTTCATAATTTTCTTCATTTACGGATTGGAATTTTTTCTGTTGGTTTAAAAACATTCAATAGGGATTAGAATGTTCAGTTTAGAACATATTTCACCCCTTTTACTATGACCTCTTTTACAGCTATGTTGATTAGCAATGCTTCATTCTTAATAATTTCCCTAAAAGAGCGATACAATTTTTGTTTTTTATATGTCTACATTTATTCATGGATATTAATAACAAAAGAATCAAATTTTTTCAAATTCAGGAGAAATATATAAAATTCATATTCAATAGGTTATGTATGAAATATTTTCCACGAGTCTGGCATGTCGTTATAGCGCAAGGGTGCTATAAACTATTAGGTAGAGTAAACGGCAATTGAGAAACCATTATTGGAAACTTTTTTGTACCTTTTCTGGATCATCTTCACAATATGTAATATTTAAAGCTAAATGCTGTCCAATCATCTAAGAATCATCTTAACTGACTATAATCAAATACTAACTAGATCAAATACTAATAAGAAAGTACTACAATTAAGTATTTTAATATTCTCCCACACCTTTCGCAATCGTTATTCAAACAATACTTGCTATAAATTTCCATTTTTTGCACTATTATTGAAAGAATCATGTAAAAGCTCTTCCATTGTCTAACAAAAGTTAGGATCACTCCACAAAGAATTTAGTATGAAATATAAAAAGGTTAAGGGTTCAGTGGAGAAGCAAAATAGTTAAAAGGATGGTAGAAAAGGGTGATTAATGCTGAGAAAAAGGATTTATATGGAATTTCAACGGTCAGGTGTACTCCGATGTTAATCGGAGACCTTGATTCGACACCCCCTGCAATGCGGTTCTCGGTTTTAGCAGCGACGCATCGGTCCTACGCCGCTGCAAGCCGGTACTACCACGCCCTGTAGATCCTCGAATGATGAGTCGGATTTATTTACCCTGCCGCATTCTTTTGCTCGCCGTAATAAAGCCAGCACGCCCCCTCGAGCCACCCTCGCACGGTGGTTGCGCGCGTCCAAGCCGAAAAAGAAAGGAGCGCAAAACATTGATATTTATTACGGTGGAGGCGATAAAACACAGGGTCTGAAAAAATAGGTGATCCAGATTGACAGCCCTGGAGCGATAAACAATGCGGTAAATAACAATACATTTACAGGGTCGGGGTTATAACGAAACATTATCAAAACTGATAAATGAGTACCATATTACAATAAATATTACGAGATAATTAATGAAGCCAGAGAAATGTACAAAAATGAAGCTTAAAACCTGTAATTTATTAATTAATTGAATCGAATGTTCGGGATAACGCGATATTTCTAGTGCAATATTTCTAATACAATTGAATCGATCATTTTATTACAACTTGATTCTATATTATAACAGTCACGCAAACTGTTTTTAAAGAGATTACATCCGCTAACTGGTGAACAATATTTATTCAGATTAAACGATTTGCGTTTGCGAAGGGAATTGCGTGCACCACCTTTTTATCAACTGTTATTAAACCGTCTCTCACAATGGCTTCAAAATATTGTTTCTTAAATGTTTTCGCTCGGCGGGCCATAAATTTCCATACTCGGCCCGCCCGCCAAAAAAAAGGAATCGTCGATATTTATTACGACCGCGCCGATAAAATACCACCGGATCAGGGGTGGCGCGGCGAACGCTGACCGATACCACGCGATATCTCGCGGTGGTATCTATAGAAAACGAACACCGGGAACATTTAACTGCGTGCGAATTACACGTCGCTGTAGGGATCACCCTCCGGCTGCGTGATATTCCTGGAAGCGGAAGTTTGATTGGTGCGTTACTTTCACCGCGATCGACGAATGATCGGGGGAATAGAGATCCGCGGATGTATATTTTGAATGACTCGAGATCGCTGATTCTGGCCAGGATGTTCCCTGCAACGACGTGCGTCCAGAGATTACCTATTGACACGAACGCAAAGTCGTTCAGTGGAACACGAACGTAAAGTCGTTCAGTGGAACACGAAAGTATTCGAACACCTTTTAAAGGAGAATAACGTTTTCTAAACTTTGACCAAACGATTCAAGCTGTTTTTAACACATTCCGCGCCACGTGTACCACTAGTGGTACACGCTTAAATAGCTATTCAATGCGTTAAACAAATATTTTATGACAAGTTAGAATCCAAGAAATAATTTCCACCAAAAGAATAGATCCATAATAAGTCTGCTTCATAGTTATATTGACAATAATTAATGAATAAACATAATATATTGATTTTTAAAGCTTCAATTGACCAGAGATGAGGAGTCGACTAAATACAGCTCGGCACGGAACGTGTTAAACTGTCTAAAAAATTTTGTTCAAGTATTATAAGTTTAATAAATAATTCCAACTTATTACTTTGAGTTATGTAGCAAACAATGCGGCAAATCCTGTATAGACAGTCGGGGTCAATTTTCATATTTTAACGATGATACAAATTGTTGAAAAAAATACAAAAATACCTATTCTTGCATTTAAAAAAGAACCGGGAGACGTTTTCCTCATTTTAAATTAGAAGTTGTTGAAATGACAAAGGCAATAAAATAATTTTAAAATACAACTAATACATTAAAGTAATTAATTAAAATACATTTAAGAGATATACAAAAATTTTTAACTATTTTATTTGAGCCCGGTTTGAAAATTTAAAAGATACGTGAAAGTAAAGTATAATTATGTTAGTGACAGGTTTCAAGTATTGTCGTAAATTAACAATTGTTTTCAAGGTCGTTGACGTCCTACGATAATTACGTACTTTGCGAGTTACATTCTTAATCTGTTCATTAAAATACTACATGACTATTGTACACTAGTATTGCGTGGACAACTTGCATATACTGTAATGAAATTCATTTGCTAATACATTCATAGTTATAAATATTTATTATCGGTAATATTCGTTACACTTTGTTTCATCTGTTTAAAAAGAAACCTGTTAGTATATTGTGCGTTCAGTTACTCAATACATCATTAATTTTCATTTAACTTAAACATTCACTTGAATATCTCTTGCGATTATGATAGTATAACATTATTATGTTTGTAATTTATTGAAATTGAAATTCTTACTTAACTTTGAGATCTGTTATTAATTTTTCACCGTATTTCTAGTTTTTAAATCATCGAAGTAACCCCGCTATATTTCACGCAGTAATAGCTACGCATTCTAAGCAACAATAATACTGATTTTCAATTTAATATGTATAATACATCGTTCACCGTCGAGGTTACGAAGCGAAAAGCATAAAGTTGGAATATCAAATCCGGAATCGTTTTCTTTCCATTCGGTCCGGCGGAGCGTATATTGTAAAACAGCTGAGTAAGCGACGTGTTCTACAGCTCCGGATGAAAAATAAAATTTTCTGGTACGAAACGCCCACGCCCGGGTAAAATTTAACCGAATCAATTTCTTCCTATCGAACACTGCGCCCCCCGATGAAGCGCTATAAATTTTATTCTCGATAACAGTCCTCGCAACCGCGATCGCTTTGATCGAAAGATAAGAGTCTCAATTTTTTAGAACATCCAAAACTTAACGCGCTCCTGTAATATCTACGTATCTGTCCACAACTGTAATAATTAAAATTGTCGTTAATAATTCAATCGTTATTAATTTTTTAAATACTTATTGCATATCCACGTTTGTTCTAATGTTTAAATATTATTAATAAGAAAGTAGAACTGTAGTTCGAATTTATGGATATGAATATAACATTTATATTCAACACTTTATATGATTGACACGATCTTTTAATCACACTCGAAAACTAATTTTTATAACTATTTATTAAGTAAGTCAAATTTTGTTAAAATCAACAAGGTACGAGAAAGTGACAAGAGCAAAACAATTGATATGATAAATCTTATCTTTTCTCTTCTTATTATAGTATTAAATGGGTTAGTCCGATTTCGTGCGTCTTGTATATAGGGTGACCCAAAATTATAATACTTCTGGGAAATGAGGGGTTCCTGAGGTCATTTGAAGTAACTTTTTCCGTAACACAAAAGCAGTCCGAGGCTTTCTTTATTAGACGTTAATAAAAAACACGAATGAAAGGCAAGACGCCATACTAGCGGTCGAAGCTCAGTTTCACTCATTTGCTCTACCGCCATGAGCTAACTGAGCTCGCCTCTCATTGGCCAGTGTCTTTCATTGATAATTCATAAACAGCACCGCGGATCGCATTTTTGCGAAGGAAAAAGTTACTTCCAACGACTTCAGGAATCCCTCATTTCCCGGAAGTACCAGAATTTTGGGACACCCCGTACACACCGATATGGTAATTAATGCGTTAGATTCTGTTCAAAATTTTCATTATAAATCTGACTTGATATTATGAGGTATCCGGTTCAAATTCCGTGTAATTATTTCTCTCACGGATTTACGATATCATTATGTGAATTGTATCGCGATACGTGCGAGACAATGTGTAAGAGTGAATCAGGCGAATAGGTGAAGGCACTTCAACACGTTCGACGCCCCATGGCGAGAGCGGTGATCAGGCACGAAGCCAGAATTTTATTGTCGGATTCAAAGAAGTCGGAGCTAAAGCTTTGAATGGAAATTACTCCATTTTGTTGCGGCTCTAACGAATAAATGAATACGACGCGCTACAATGGTTTCCTTTCTACAAACTTATACCAATTTTAGATTCTTTAGAAGTATAACAACAATATTTAATTTTTAATTCAAGTAGGATCTTTGATGAAAAGAGGAACTTTTCATTCTTTTTTAATTAGTTCTCAAAAATCTACAGTAACTGGCATTAATAATCGGAAACATTTGAAAAAACGGAATAACATTTTACCGAGAATGCAATGCTTAACTTTCTGTCACAAGCTCGAATAAAAAATTTATGAATCATTCCCTCCTTATTTCTGTTATGCCAACCAAATATAGTTTTCACAGAAATTTTTCACACTCCGTCTAGTAACCTAATCAGTCTGAAAGCTCAACAAATTTAATTTATTTTATTTCAATTTCAAAGAAATTATTGTGTTTTGATACAAACGCATACTTTCTTAAATTTTCCAAAACGACTCACAAAAGAAAAAAGTTCGTAAAAAAGAAGCTCCTGAAGAAGCACGTAATGATTTCCATATTTCTAGGATGTCGTACAAACTGCTCTTCCCGAAGCACCTTGCAGAAACCGTTAAAATGCAAGAATGTATTTGGCCTTGAAAGAAAGTATATGGCCTGAGTAAACAGGTTTAGCAACGGACATTTGCCGAAGAGATTCGTGCCGTTTAAACGCAGCCTGGTATTGACCGTTTGTGAGCGGCAGGTATCATCGCGGCGTGTTCGTCGTAGGTCTGCGTGTAAAAGAAAATAATTTCTCAAATGCATTCTGAATTGAACGCACGGGTCCCCCGCGTGCGAGCGTGTTTACGTTCGTGTGGGAGTGCCCGGGAAACGCGCGTCCCATGGAAACTGGTTGTATATTTCTCGAATGCGAAAGAACGGGGAAAGGAAATATTTTTGTTAACACGACACGTTGACTTCGTGTGATACACGGATCCTCGTGGAATCATGTGCGAAATGAACTGCTTTGAATTCTGCAGGAAGCTCGCAGTCACCTCCGTGCAGGTACGCTTTTTCATTCCACGTCGCAAGTAATAGTAATCAACCTATTCACGTTCATTTTGACATTGCTATTACGAATATTGCGTTAGCGTTCATCTTCCTAACTGTCGCTGTAATCTCCGCTGGATATGTGGCTAGTTGACCTTAATTAACCCCACGACTGCAGCGAATTCTTTTTCTTCGATGGCGCTTGTCTTTTTATTGGCTAATCTTAAAATTGTTAACGTCAATCAATACATATATTATTACCTTCAATATAATAAATTCATTACGTTTAAAGAATTAATTAATTCTAAAAAGTAAAGAATAAGCTCAATATCTAAAAGGACGAACTTTAAAGTATTCTGAAAATTCAAAACCTTTATAAAGGATGCGGAATATCGCTTAATATTTTGCTGAGTTTCAATGCGTCCGTAATAAATTAATTATTTATCAAGATAGAACAGCATACCACTACGAAAAATTAAGGTACACGTAAAACATTTTCGTAAATATAAACGAGGTGTCAAACATTATTTCACTATTTTTTATTCTACTCAACTTCTAGGAAATCCATTAATTGTTCATAAAGTTATTACCACGGATCAACTTATGACAAAGACAAATTTGTGAAAAGAATTCTCATGTATAGTATGAAGTCTCTGAAGTTCCTGGTAATCAAGAGGCTAACTATATGGTATTATACGCTTGACTGCAACAAGAATGGAGATCGTAGACTGAGATTTCCGCCTGCAACGTAGTTATTCACACGTTTCCCCCGTTCGTAGTTCGGCTCCTTGATACATTTAGGCAAGAAAACGGGGATTTCCTTGACTGGCAGATGATGAAGTCATGCCTCGCATGTAGGTTTATATTAAACAGAGTTACGGCAGCTGCATTGATCGCCTGCAGGCAACAAGACAAAGACCGAGAGCTAGTTTGTGTTTGTCCTTTCCCTGTCGAGCACGTTGTTACGAAATCGTTTTGTTTTACCGAGCGTAAGTAACACTTCGACAAACGCAAACCCGTCGAACTGTGTTTACACGTCTGGTTCTTTCAGCAGCGATCAGTTCCGTAAATAACGATCATCGATATGAAACATCTTTATGCAAATTCCGAATCTTTAACGCCTTAACCGCCACGCTACAACCTTACAGATTTTATAAAAATTAAGAATTTAACGTAACTGAGTGAAAATTGAAAACTTAAATTACACATCAATTGCATTGTTAACATTCTTACGTTTCGAGGATCTTAATGAAATTCAAAAGATATAATAGGTTAGCAAAAGAATTGACCGAAAATTAAATTGAAAGAATTGACTAAAATTGAAATAATTATTAAGTTGGTTTAGAGATCGTAGAAGAAAAAAAAATGTCTTGCGTATTCAAATGCTAATTGTTTGCGTATGCACGTCTCCTGCATTTTGCGAAATCGTGTGAGTACTATAAACATACAGAGATCTGGTAATTACCTATTGATCTGACCCGCATATCTAACTGCATTCGTTTCAGATGTGACCGGAATTTTTCGAGCTCGCGGAGTACTAGGTGAATAAAAATTTAGCTGAACAGCCTGGCGGAAACTCCAGTCGCATAAATCATTTATACATGTATCTAGTTGATGATGCAATCTCCGGGAATTAGATGAAAATTTCACGAAATAACAAGCTGCATTGGTGTATGCTTCAAGGATGGTATGATTCATCAATATCACAGACTCGCCAAGTTTAACAAGCTAATTGTAGAATATCAATCAAAAAGAAGCCTAAAAGATTAAAGTAATTTACTGGCACAAAATGAATCTGAGAAGTTAGGATTTATCGCAGCGATTATTAGTATAATTCTTTTACGTGTAGACAATTTCAACAACATTCGATGTACTCCAATGTATGTTGCAACAAGTGGGAATTTCCGAACCTTGTCACAGAACAGTGTCATCTAATGACTAATATGCTCTTCCTTTCCTTACAGTATTCATTTTTTTGTCACTAATCAACAGAGTAGCATTGATTGCGAGGCTCTACGTACATATTTATCACATATCTCCACCTTTGCATATTTATCAAAGTTATATGAAATAAATCCGTACCACTCGAGCAGTTGACCGTGAAAGCCGTATTTCGGATTGCTCCTGAAGTAAACAAGTAAGCAATACAAGTGTCGGTGTATGACAAGTGAGTCAATAATATCAATATGGATCAAAGCGTTGAACCTATTAAAATACTCGCCAATGGCAATAAATATTTCGTCATAAATAACCCAAATGAGCTAAACCAACAGCAAAGAACTCAAGACCAAGAAAAAACAACCACTAGCGAGTGGAGTAGTACAACAAATAACGACGAAAATGTTAGTCAAACAACAGATAACAATAAAAATAACAATTGGAAGGAAGTCATAAAAAATAAAAAGCGAAAACTAATTTCAACGACAGGCACAGATTCGACTCAGCCATGGCTGCAGGACATTCCGCTAAGCAATTCATTTAGTTCTCTCGCAGAAGTATTTGATATGGATATAACTGAAGAAAACCCTCATCGTGCTGTTAAACCACCACCAATTTACGTAGACGCTAAAATAATAGACCCACTCACGGAACTACTAAACAATGTTGCAGGAGCAAACAATTACAATATAAAACAAATTAAACTTGACCAAGTCAAAATTCAAACAAACACTCCTGACAACTTTCGTAATATAACCCAAACATTAAAAGCAAAAAATGCAGCTTATCACACATACCAATTAAAAACCGAAAAAAGCTACAAAGCCGTCATCAGAGAATTACACCCGAAAACCAATGTTCAAAATATCGTGGCAGAACTTAGAACAATAGGACACGAGGTAAGAAGTGTAAACAATATGACCAAATACGATACAAAACAACCACTACCGTTATATTTAATAGAACTTGAACCAAAAAACAATAACAAAGACATATTCAGTGTCAAAAGTCTCCTAAGCACCATGGTAAACGTTGAACCCCCTCGATACAAAAAAGACATACCGCAATGTATACGATGTCAACAATATGGCCATACAAAAAACTATTGTAATAAAACCCCAGCATGCGTAAAGTGTGCACAGAGTTATTTATCAACTAACTGTCCACTCATAGGTAAAATAGACTTTGTAAAATGCTTTAATTGCAAACCCAGCAAGTTACAAAGACTGTGAAACTAGAAAACAGCTGCAAAAAAAAACTATTTCCACCACTACGAAACAGATCGTACTCACAGCAAAATGTTCAGCTCAATAGGCCAGAAACTAACTTGGAAATAAACACACATTATGCACACAATACAAGTAGCAAAGATACTAACCCTAAAGACTCATACAATTATGCACAGGTCACTGCCAACACAACGTTACCAATTGATCAAAATAAAACTACCAATAATGACGGAAATACAGAAATCAAAGAACTCCTACAACAATCCATTAAGAACTCCGAATTGCTAGCAAAAATGTTAATCGAACAAAACGCCCTACTCAGACAACAGACACAACAACTAACAACTATGCTACAACTACTCACTACCCTAGTACCAAAGACATAAAAATGGCTAGTCTAAAAATACTAATAACAAATAATAATACTAATATCTAATAGTAGTATCCTGGAATTCCAACGGACTGCAACAGAGAGTCCTTGAAACAAAAACGTTCGTGTACAACAACAATATAGATATACTCCTTGTTTCAGAAACACAACCCTGAATACTATTATGAACTCAGAAAAGTGTAGGAGAAGAACTATACATTTTCGATCAAACGAATGTTGCAGCCGGATTATATTTCAACGAAATCACTAGAAGAGTCAACAACAAGAAGAGGAAAAAATACCGCGGGCGAATCTATCTCTCTTGGCTGCAAATACAATGGATGAGATTCGTGAAAAATGAACCATATAAAATGTTCTATAAAACTTCTTTAGATGCTCCTGAATTCACGTTTTGGTTCTTTCATCTAAACTATACGGAAATATTAAGCTACTTCCTTTATACACCACCATAAGACCAGTATCGGAAGAAAAACATAAATATATTACGTGTTTACTACCATACATTCCTCCAGTTTTTCAAGAACATTTTATAAATCTTAAAAACTCGAAATGTACATGAATTATTTCATTAAAGTTATTGTTTCAAATAAAACTCATAGTTCTTTATTGCTTTAAGTCGTTTATAGGACATTCAGTTCATTTTGAAAATCGTCTAAGTCAATTCAAACTTTAAAAACAACATTTTCGTATGAAATTCACACAAAATATCATATTCATAATAAATTTCCATTAATCAAGACCAATAAAATTCTAAATAAAAAGATAGCAAAATGTAAAAATATATTTCAATTTATGCAAATGCAATTCATTAAATATCTCGAAACAAGAAATATATGACTTAGACCAATTTCATAATTATGGGCACATATGTACTTCTATTGAATACTCTGCGAGGTCGATATCCTAATCAAACGAATACAAATAATTTTAATAAGTAACCACAAATAATTGCTTATATTCATACATCAGAAAAAAATGACCTTGTCACGTTATTTCATGACGAGTCATTTTCCTGGCGCGAAGTTGAACAGATTTTCTAACGTACTAACACAGAGTAGAATTTCTATGTATGTATCGTGCGGTCAATAGGAGTTCTTTAAACGTTTTTTCAAGCGTTCAATAACTCCATTCAAAACGTTCGATAGCCTTGTCGAGCCACGCCCCCAAACGATAACGCTATCAATCGTGAATTGGGGAGGACTGAAATAGAGATTCGGTAAAAAAATATCCACGAAATTTCGTAGAACACCGACATAAACAAATGTCCACGCGATGAATAGGTCATCGTGATTTGTTTATTTCCGGTTGCCCATAAAGAAACAATTTCCCCCATTGTGTTTACGAAGTTTTCCCACACGCGTCTGCTTCGATGTCGGCCACTGTTCCTAGGAATAGCACGCCCCGTTTCTTGAACAATCATTAGTCTGACGAACCCTTTTCCTGATTTCCATTTTAAAAAACTCGACAATCGATACGGCAAAACGTGCAACTACCATCATATTGCACACCGAGAAGTACATTTACATAATTAATTAGCAGCGTCGTTTTCAACGGAATTATGCACAAATTGCTAATAAACTGTCTGGTTACAGTCCAGCGATTTTCTTAAAACAGCAAAATTATTGTACCAAAAGATCTAATAATTAAGAACATTCCGAGAAAGTCCAACGACTTCGAAATTTCTATATTAGATGAAATAAAAATATACAACTGAGCTCTACTTTTCTTGCGTTCTCTTTAAATATCAGTGAAAATGTAAAAGTTGCTTTCAGTTTATAATTATGCACACACTATATTTTATGGTTGATCAGTACAGGGGGCTTGTGCATTTAAATTCGGAGCTGCAGAATCTTGCACTCTGTCAACGAAGTCGAAATTATGGGAAATTCTATTAATTCGAAAAAATAGAAAACATTCGAAGCTATTTCTGAAAGCTGAATCTCATATTCCATTCGAAACAATTACAGGATAATGCGTGGGGGCTATGCAAATAAGAAATGACTGCGTTTTCAGAAAAATTGAAATATCCGCAAATTGTTTGACCCCTCCTATGTTAAAGTAAACTACAATATTTAACGCCTCTGCGAATTGAAATTTAACATGCCCGCAGAAAATACGAGGCTGCGAATGATATACGATTATTGATTCAAAGAAACAACGGAGAATGAATAAATGAGAAATACGTGGATTTGTTGCGTAACCATTTCTGGAGAGTTGCGACGATTGAGGCGAGTATTTTCCGAGATTCGATTAAATTGTCTTGCAATTTGCGGATAAAATCGACGATAATTTTTCAAACTCACCCATAGAGATCCTCCCTCGAAGCTGATGTCTTCCGCCGCGACCTCATATGTGACCAAAGCGGCAGAACGGCAGACCGGCGATCCCTTGGTCACATTGAAAAATCCCACGTTCGTCGGCGGATTCGGCAACATTGACCCGAAGTCGTGAGCGTGAGAATAATTTTCACCGGAAACTACGTTCGTTACACAGGATTTCGTGACTACGTCAAACACTCTATCTCTCGGACAGCATCTTCTGATATTGAACAGCTGTAACGGTGACGCGTTCGGCTGTTCAGGTTTCTCGGTTCTATCCTCGCTCGATCGGCAGTTGACGGCTACCGGAACGTTCTCGTTCAGGTGTTCCACGTGCAGAATTTCTATACAGCCCGGCCCCTGCGAATAAAATCGATCAAAATTGTTTCGTTCAAATAGAGCCGCTTTTATACGCGCCGCGCCGCACAAGCGACTCGGCTTCGGCCAAATGAAATAGGAAACCGGATTTGTTGCTATTTATTTATAAATATTGACGGAAACTAAAATTGATTCGCCGACCAAACTTTTGCCGAACCGGGGCGATGTGCGCGCCGACATAGCGCGTTCGTACCTTAACCGTTAATATCCTATTTGCAGCGCGACCGTAATCTATTTCTCGCATTCCCTCAACTATTCGCGGTCCTTCGCTGGAAACGATCTTGTTTTCTTTATTCTGTGTTTCTTGGCTTCGCAATGAAATCCTAAGTCTTTGCAAGAAATTCCGAATCTCTACGATACCCCTCGATCGTCTTTTTTAGTCGATGCTCCTTGGCTTCGAAACGATGTACCTGCTGTCCACTATGAGAAATTGTAACTGTTTCTCGGAGCGTCCGATTTTACTTTACTCGTTTCTTGGCTTCCAAAGAAAGTTTTAATTTGTTGCCACACGATACGTTTTCTTATTTTTAACCCTTCGCTGTAACATTTCGTATGCTAGTCGCGCACAGTGGCGGAAGAGGTGTTTGTACATTTTTGAGAAAGCAATAACTTGTTTAAAACTGGACTGAACGATTAGTTTACTGTGGGATGACTGAAATACCATTATAAAATGTCTACCTTTACTTCATTTTTAGTTACTAATTCCTCGTTATTATATGTCATTTTATTTCATCCAAGTTTCATGTCATCAAAACAAAATTCGTTCTAATTCATCAATTACGAGAATCTTTAAACCCTTGCACTACGATCTCTTTCAAAACTGCGTCGATTAGTATTTCTTCGCCCTTATTAATTTCCTCGATGAAACGAGAGGATTTTTATTTCTTGATTGCCTTCATTTACTTCCATTGAGGCTAGAAGATTCAAATTTCGTTTCAATTTAATAGAAACGACTGGCAGTTATATCTATTAAATTATATACGAAATATTCCTCACGAATCTGACTTGTTGCTATAGTGCAAGGGGTTAATCACGTGTGATTACAAATTGATTTATACAGAAGATACTAAGTCTTTATTTTCAGCGTTTACTACGTTCATATTTTAGCGTTCGGCAATAAATGCCACTCCACGATCAATTCCAAACAGCTTAAAACTTCCTACACACAAACAGCAACGACCGCAGCAACATTAAATGGAGCACTGGTAATCGAAACCTCGAAATCTCGAAGTCCTTTGAAACTCAAAAAGTTTCGAGTTCTCGAAATGTGTTATTTCTGTGACTGCAAACTCTCGAAATCCAGGTAAATAATAACTTGTACAAACAACTTACGAGAATATTGTAACAGAACGTATTTATTATTTCGATTTGAGTAACAATGATCCAATCAGTATGTGTTTAGACTTTAGATACATTTTAATTGGTACGATTTCACCGATCTATTGCGATCATCCATATCATACGCATCCAGACATAACGGACACTCCTTTAAAAAAAGGAATAAAAATTCCAGGTTTCGAGAGTTTTAAAAGCTGATAAAGTATCGAAATCGAGTTTCGCAAATTTAAATATCAGGTTTTGACCAATCCGAATGAAGTACCTCCGTCATACAAAAATTTCCAAACGAAGCGATGATAACTCACTTTCTAAGGATACCCTGTTCAGAAGATCGTATCATTTCTCAATGCAGAGGGATTAAAATCTCGAATAAAGAGCGGCTTGCGGAGAGGTTGGTGAGCATTCTCAACAAGCCGTCAGATGGAAAATAATCGATAGAAGGCGTCGATGTTGGAAACGGGCTGGAGAAAGAGGTCGTGCGGTCTCGATCAATTCTATTCATCGCGTTTAGCTCGGTGCGCTTCGAAAATTTACGAGCGGCACCGAGTTAATGGCAAAACGGCCAATCCGTCTCCTACCTGTAGAAAATCGGTGCTGTTCAGCGGCGAGAGGAGGAGCGTATTGACATCCTCCGGTTGCTCGCAGATCGGATATTCAATCCCGTGGCCGGTGACCTCGTGATCCACGTTGTAAAGTTCCAACGCGTTCTCCTTCGCCGGGACGCAGCGCACTTCCGGCCGAGTGGTCAAGCAGCAGCAGAACACCTCTCCCGGCGGGCAGCATTTTTTAAATCGCGTCTCAGAAACGGCCAACGAAAGAGAAATGATCGCCGCAAAGATCAAACTGCTCCTCGTCATCCTGTCGCGATGCTGCACCTCAAAGGATTCCAGCAGAAAATTGCACCCAGAAGATTTCACTTTCTCCTGGCCACGCCGTGTTCCCGACGTGCACTGCCTCGCCAGACACTGCTGCAAATTACAATAATTCAGGTACTACGTAAATTATTCAGAGAACTCGAAGAATCGTTGATCTGTTATGACTAAATTGCGGATCCTTGTGCAACATATAATACAAATGGTCTAGATTCAAAATGCTTTTTCGCTTTTAATTGTTAACGTCGAGATACTTTGTTAAATTATATGTTTTATCAAAGTGTTGTATTTAAACACAATCAAATTAAAGAAAATAAATCGCATACAGTATACTCACAACAATTCACACACTTTCGAAACAAACTTCCAAAAGTTAACTTTAACAACTGTAATGAACAAGAAATAATAATATTAAATTTACGGAGTTATAAAAGTAACTAACATGTCTTAAATTCAGTCCACGTGGAATCGTTTTATCGGTTGAGGCTTTTATTTTCATTAAATTTGTTTTATATGAATCAAGATCAGGTTGGAAATGCAAAAATATATCTGAATAAAAATTTTATAAAGTAGAACTTGACTTTCCCTGATTATTTTTTAATAAAATGCATTAAGTTGCTATGTGCCAAAAGAAAACCGACACATGGATATTAAAATTGAAAGTTCTTTGGATAAAAAGTTGCCGATATTTAAGCGATTATAATTGCGTGAATAAATCGGACTATCAGTTACTCATTTTAAACAAGCATCTATTTTTACCAGCTTTAATTTTGTTACCACAGACTCCATTAAGTAACTCTATAAAAAGTTGAGTATTAAAATTACAGGATCGCTAAATCTCGGTTGAGAAGTCGGTCATATCAAAGTTCTAACTTTATGAGAAAAAATCGATGGGTAAGTTACCTGCATGCATTCTACAGTTTAGAATTTTACTTTCACCTTTCCAAACTCTATTTTTGTAATGTATTAGATAACTACATAGAACAAGGAAATCAACTGCGTTGATGATTAGAATTGAGAAACCATTAAATCGCAAATGAAACGTTGACCACATTGAAATTATCATGATTTCGCAAAGAAAATTCATGCGGCAGCTTACTTACAACATCCTACTGGCAAAAGTATCTACTTTCACATCCTCCGCTTGTTTCTTTACAAAAATGTTGTACTACACCGGAAAGAGAAAAATGGTACTATTTTTCCAGTTTGAACGTCTCTGTGGGGCTCGAAATATTTTGTTCACTATTCAAACAATTATGAATTTGGAAATTATTATGTTCTCTGTGTAACAATTTCAATAAATTTAATGTATGAATATTCATTACCATTTTATCGCGTTTTGATTAAAAGATACGTCACAAGTATGACATTTCACTTTTCCGCTCGCGAGCTGCTGCACAAAATTTTCATAAGTAAAAAGCAACATAGAGATAAAAATGCAGAAATTTCAACCTTTAAAATGAGTCCAGATGAATCGCTGTCCGACTTTCTTTCGCAAAATTTCAACAACTTTAATGTAGTCAAGTTTTTACCAAAAATGTTGTGTCGATCTGTCAATTTTTGTCGTCGCTGTAATCGATTTTTATTTCATGTTCGTTAACGTGACGTAATTTAATGCTGCGTAAGTCACATATAGCTGAATAATTTTTTAACAGTTTTTAAAAGTCATTATTGTTGCAATGTATTCAAACAAACTGAATTCTACTAGGATGTTTGGAATGCAAAGGAGTTGCAGTATCATGTATTCAATTCAAACTCTTTAACTTTAGCTTTGTGGGCAATTTCGAGATTGATTACTGACATTTTACGCGTTAAAAACAATCTAACCTAATTCTGACATTTTTACAGCCGCGCAAATCACCACAAAAATTTCATAAAATTAAAGTATTCTGTTAATCAAATTATAATTGAAAATTTAAGGTGTACAACGTCAATTAGATTTTAACTTAAGAAAATATAATAGATTAGCGTATAAATTAATTTTCAAATCTGAGCAAATAATATCGTCATATAAAGATTTATTCGTGAAATAAATATTATTTATTAGAATCGTATATTTTCATTATGCGACTTTGTTTCACGTCAATACAGCAAGTTAAGCTTTGTTAAAAATCACTCGTCACTTTGCATCAGTTTCGACTGAAATTACCGAGGAGATATTGATCCATGGATCATCCCTGCCCAACGAGGGGGGGAACTAGGTGCACGTCAACTGGATTGCCGCTTGTATATCACTAAAATCACACGTATTCCGTGGACCGAAGACTCGTGGATCGATCGTCGCTCGAGTTTCCGCCGCGGGACGGAAGTTTCCCGCACTTCGGAACGTTTGCACAAAGTTGACACTGCATACAGATATCTGTGCACGTTATACTTGTCTCTGTTTCCCGGCGGACGGGTAGACGAACTAAAACATGAACGTCAGTGTCGGAAAGAATCGACGCGGCCGCGGCTGCAGCGACTTCCGGCGAGCTCTGTGCATGGCCCGGCACAGCTGGACCATTTTTCCACGGTTGTTTAAGTTTGACTCATTTCGAGGCTCGATCCCCGTCGACGCAAGAACATTCCGAGAACCGGCAACTAAAACCGTCCTACCCGCTCGCGGCCTCTGCTCCACTTCTTTTTTTCTATTTTTATATCACTTTATTAGATCCTAGCGAAGGCATGCGATAATCCCAGGACTTTGATTCACGATAAATCGTGAACGACTACTCTGCCCCCAAAACGCGCGGGACACGTGGCCAATGAAAATACTCGTTTGGTTTTAGTGGTACCCGTAAAACTCGAAACAATTTACGCAATCTGATATATCCGGCAAAAAGAAAAATATCGAATCCGTACCGAATGTGAATAAGCTGTTCAGCGTCCGGGAAAAGTTAGATACGTCTGCTTCGATAATTTCCAGAACCATACAGTTTGTGATCAAACGTATTCGCACAGACGTTAAACTTAGCGTTTATATACAGTAGTTTCGTGTCGATGTGAACAATGTATTCCTACTATTTTATACATATACTATTTTATACATTCCTCAATTTTCTCTAAAAATATTTTTGTAACAGAAGCATTATTATGTTCACTGTTCGGTAATGATTAGATTGTCAATTTTATGTAATTAACATAAAAACGAATAGGTGAAATGCAAAATTGTGGAGATATTAGAACAATTTTAGAACGCTGTTATACTATTTTAGACCTTTTTATAGCGTTTACTGTCGCTTGATTATTAACAATGAAGATATTTTTTATTACATTAGTTTAAAAATTTCTGTTTTCTTAATAGATTTGAGCGTGTGATGGTCAGGAAAAAAACTTTGTTTTTTTTATTTTCTGTTTCTTGCAATTGATTTGAAAAATTTTATTTCGTATAATGATCTGCAATTAAGAAATCATGTATGGTTATAAAAATGTATAAAATGATCTTTCCTACAGCTATAATGTTTGTTTGCAATATTTATGGGTAGTTAAGGTTATGATTTATTAAACTGCGCGTCATAGAGTAGACAGATAATGACAGCAAACAGAAAATAAATGCAGCAATCTAATCAATACGCCTCATAGCTAGAGGTACTACTATTTTGTTACGGAATTTTTTACAATTGTTCAAAGGCAGATAGAAAATAGTTTTTACGCGGACTTTTGTTACGATATAGTAGGAAGAGTGGTCTAAAGATATTCTCTAAAATTAGGTTAATGACAGTCATTAGTAGTAGGATCGTTATCTTCTGACACAAAATGGAACGAACTTTCCATTCAACCCAATGCTTTCTGGTTTCCTAGTCAGCGGTAATAAAGACCATTTAGTCGGAAAAACAAGCGGATAGTCAATAAATAATTTTTTCAACAAAGTACAACACTTGTTCAAATTTTCAGAACCAAATTGGAGTATAAAAATAAAATATAAAAGTAGCTTCGCTAAAAACAGTTTTAAGGACCCGTGAGTAGAACCTTTTAATCAAAATTTTCAATTGCAAATACTGTTCATTGAAGAAACAACAGTGTATTCGCAGAATGTAATGATTGGCAATATATGCTATTCAATTCTCAAAAAAAAAATAAGAAATTTTAAATTATCGTTAACGTTGCGAAGATTTTGCTACAAGCAAAATTTTGGTTTCCTTAAAATACATTGGGAAATAAACTCAGAACCATACGATATTTATTGGCAAGGTGTTGTTCACAGAGCAAGTGTAAAATTATACGCATAGTAAATTCTCTCGAATTGTCCCTCAGCTTATAAACAGAAGCGGTCAATTTGGGAAAAGGAGATACGATGATTCGAGCCTCGTAGCTCGTTTTTATAGCTGCCGATGTCAGCAAAAATTGGAGAGACTTCTATTAATATTCGGAAACCTTTGAGAACGTAACAACTTTTTTAAAACTGGACTGAATTATTTGAATACTATTTAGTTAATATAAGAACTAGTTCGCTAGACAACAGTTAAAATATCTTTTTTTCTATATTGCCGTTACTTGAAATGATGAAAACGAATCAAAAGTTCTCATTTCTTAACTTTTTATCTGAGCCTGCAACGAAAATTGAGAAATTGCGATTTTAAGATCTCTAAAAAATATTTTAGTCATTATAAAGTCCAGTTTTAGGCAAGGTATTGCATTTTAAAATGTTTCCGAATATTAATGGGAGTGACTGTATATTAATTTTCCTTGTTAAATAAGTACAAAATATACCCATTACATAGTACATTTCAATATTTCTAAGAAGGGTATTTACAACGGTAGTGTTTTACATTTGTCTTCAATTACAACTTCGTTATTTTCGTTTGACATATGATCAGGTTCATTTTTACACAAACTTAAAAATAATTCATTTTAAATCCTACTTCTGTGTCACTAAAACTTAATTATTAACCATATTGATTCCAATAAGAGGATTTATTTTAATCCAAAGAAGGATCATTTAATATTTAAACAAAAACTGAACAAAACACCATATTCGTATACTTTTGTCTTAGAAGTAATAAAAAATAGTAACATAAAAATATAGTTTATTCTTGGTTTTTATCTAAATATCAATAAACATACTAGAAGTTACTTCGAGTTATGAAACATCGTTGTATGACAAATTTGAATGGTTCTATCCGTGTTTGTCATAACCGAGCCGAACGAGCTCTATACAAAGGTTATCATCAGTAAAACATAGTTCTTATCTCAATGACTTCCGGCCAGCCTCATAATTTCGTTCGTTAGCACAGCTCGCGAAAACTATAGAAATTACGATTAGGAGAAGAAAGAAATCGGCTAGGGAATCTTAGACTCGCATGGGCATTAATCGCAGGGGGGCATAATCGATATCAAAAGCATTGTTCGTTGCTTTTCCTTGACTCTAACTCGAGTCCCAGCGGTAATCTCGGAATGATTCAGTGTAAGCCGTCTCTGGTCGATTAAATCGTCGCTTCAGTTGCATAATGCAACGGTACGGTAGTCACGCACGCAATGGTATCTCGGCGCTTCCCTAGGGGACTGCTGGACAATTAAAAAGCAGCTATTTCTCGAAATTAGCTGGCACGTTTCGAGGGAAGGATAATCCTATCGAGGAGCGGGGACCGAACAGAGGGAACGGATCGGGGCCGAAAGTTCGTTGGAAACTTTACGATCAGTCGCAATGTCTTTTCGCTTCGTTGACCAAAAAGCTTTTTGGTGACTCTGCTCGCGCTCTGACGGCTACAGATATTCTATTGAGCCGGTCGCGAAATTACTAGGTGTACAAATCAAGGAATCTTCTTATTCTGATGCAGTGCCTGTAAGGCTGTTATTGGAATTTTTCGGAAGAAAAATCTTGTGCGTTATATCAATGATAACATTGCGCGACGTTGTTTTCTTTTTACTTGAAAACTAAGTTTCAGATCTTAAATACTGTCACTTTGTTCGTGGTTGTGATTTATTATCGCATAGCACATTTTCTGATTAGTAGAATAAAACAGTTAAAGTGTATCGAAACATTTCATTCAATCTGCTAAAATCATTAAAGAAAGGAAAAAAATATTAAGTGATTTTTGAGACAAATGTAGGTAATTTTTATTTTACGCAAAAATCCGTAGCCTACTGATTAAATTCACTGATATATTGTGCGTTTATTCTGAACTTGATCTGTATTAAATTTGACATAAAACAAAATTTTGTAAAAGTATCAAAAGACGACATTGCATATTGGTACTCATAATAATCTCAAAGTATATCTTAGTTTGATCCTAAATTATAAAGATCCTACCTACATACTTATCTTCTGTGAAATGTTCATAATTAGATAATAATAACCAGATTGCTATATTTACGCATTTCTAACGAAATTGTTAGAAAAATTACAAATCTATGAAAGACTTCAGAAGAATTTAGAAACACTGTTATATAATCTCTTATGTGTTGCCGAGACTCCGCGAAAAAATACATTTTTATCTATCTCCTGTTCCTTGCAATTTACATAGAAATGTTTTATTTAACTAAAAATATCAGTCCAGTAATAGCTCTTTTCGAAGTCGCAGCGGTAGTAGCAAGAACGTCAGAATGCCACACAAAATATGAAAATTATGTCTTATTTAAATCACTGGAAGTATCGCGCGAAGTTGAATAAATTGAAGCTACTGGACAAGAATAAAAATCGCATTACCATATTTTCCGAATAAACGTTTTCACTTTTCGGCATCAAATGTATTATTTCTCTGGAATGCAAGATTCGAATCTTAGCTTATAATACACTCTGTGAAACGCATATCGAAAGATCTCTGCAACAGGAGTACACCATATGGTACAATGATGCAACTGTGAGGTTTTACCATTAGAGCCAAGCACTCCGATTTATATTTATGCATCCGGTTGCACCGTTACTTATCATATCTCTCTCTTTCTCGCTCTCTCTCTCTCTCGGCATTATCTAACATTTGAATTAATATACTGATTTGTAAAAATATGCAAAAAAGTCGTTTTTATATGAAGATCCTGCGATTCGTACACCTTCCTTTCCATTACACTCTTTACATGTCCTTTATATAAGAAAAGTCCTGTGCGTGTGTGAAGTGAAAGAAAATACTATAATTTTCATACATTAATTAATATTTATTGTGTAATTTCCGTCCTTTGTAAAAAATATATAATAAACATATGTGCGCGTATTGAAACTTGAAATGACATTGTCGGACAAAACTTTTTAGCAGACTAACTGATGAATCATTTTTTGGAAATAAAATGAACACCCTAGTGCAACGAAATTATTAACACTGTCACAGTTAAAACTATTAAAGTGATTCTAGATATTTTATTTTACAATAACTATCTTTCTTCTTTCATGTTTTTAGCGTCGCATCGATAATCTATTTATTGGCGATAATTACCTTACAAAAAGAGAATGTTTTGCTCATTCATTTTTTAAAAAATAAGCCGGAGGAGAAGAAATTAAGCGACGATTCTCAGTCAATTATCACCTTTCAGAAACTTCCCACTTTTTTCTTAAGCAGACATCTGTTTTTAGTAAACACGATATGTTGGCATTTCTTTATGTCGAGTATACTTGTCAAACACAGCTAAATGTTTAAGAAAGATATATCCTTCGATATTCTCTATTTAATTATACAGGAGTCTAATGCTATATGACTAATGTTAATTTCGGTTATAACACGGTAAATATCTCAAAAGATATGATAGATACTATCACACTGTTCGGATATATAATATAAAATGTTATTAGGATAACACTGATTAATCACACTTCGGTAAATTACGAAATATACACCTGTATAAGGAAGACAATAATTTTTCGGTACCTAAAAGCTAACTTTTTGACAAATATATTATTCTTTCTTGTTTTAGATTCCTAATTTCATGTGACCTAAACAAATATTGATGGTATTAATTGCATTAACGAGCATGTTATTCTACGCCTAATTTACTTAACCTTATAATTTATATAAGTGTCTGTATTTTTAAGTTAACCGATAAATTTAAAATTGCTATATTTTATTATCACAATTAAATTTTTAAAATGTCTCGTACGAAAATTTAAAAACCTAATAAAGGAGCTATGAATATAAAAGCATGCAAAGATAGCTAGGAATCTTATAACACAAGCAAATTTAATGACAAATTGGTCCGATGTTATGGCTGTAATGACTGGGTACATAAAGAATTCCATGCTGTGTTACAACCAACCCGGGATCGGGGTCGGTTGTAACATTTTCCCGGCTTCCCATACTTTATTAACAACTTTGATATTCCTTGATGCGCAACGAAACCGCTGTAACAGAACAATTTCAAAAAAGTAGGTAAAAGGTTCGTTCAATAATTGTCATTTACGTGTTATGCGTTCTAAATTCAAAGAGTTGCAAGCGTGATCGGTCTCTCCTATATTTTATAAAAGTGTTATATTTAAATAAAATATGAGAAAAACGAACAGTATAGTTACAATAATTTACACACTTTTCAAGGAGACATTTACAATTTAAATGATTATTGTTATGCTTTTATATCATTTACCTTCCGTCTTGAGGTCTGTCACTCCCAAAGCCCAATGCGATACACAAAATACTCGAGTTTATAATAAAGTTGCAATTGATCGTCCGTAGGTGTTACGAATTATTTTATAAAGTTAACCCCTTGACATACAATGACATCTGGAAAACGTCATTCTTTTCACGTGCCATTGTAAACTTTGATGTTTCCGAGACATCAAGAACTGTCTCCGACTGACACCGTACAGTAACCACGGTTTCCCAAAAGTCACTTGCAATCAGGAAATGAGAGGTTTCTGGGGTCATTTCAAATAAAAGATTTTCTTAGATTGTCTCTTATACAAATATATTAAATAAAGACAGAGTTGCGCTAAATTAAATTGTCTGCACACGGAACTTTCTTTGAAAATAAATCCTAAGGCAAGGGGTTAATATTATTACTTCCTCACCTCGCCAGTGTTCACCTGAATCTCTGTCTCATTTCTCCGGCGCGTCTATGTCTAGCGATCACGTAACGTCCGCGCTTCTATCTAACATCTTTGTTCTTGGAATTCTTTATTCTGTGCGGCGGCAACGCGAGTCTGCCAGCTCGAGCAATTATTTCCGAACGTTCTAACAAACTTCCCTCGATTTCATAACGTGCACGGCAATTATTGAACACCGCTGGACAAAGTTTCCTGAGCTATTAGGTCGTTGGCTAACAAGAAAAGGTCTCCGATCCAGAAATTCAGAAAATTATGGAGTGGAAAATTATACGATTTTTGTTTGACCTCAAAAATTCACTCCGAGAAGTTAATATTAATCCCTGGAAGTTTGACTATCTCTGGATCTTATTCTATAGGTTGACTAATTGTTGAAATTATAAAGACACATTTGTTAATTTACTTATTTCAACGTATATTCTAAAAAAAAAGCGTGTAAAAAATCTGGATATCTTTTTAACAAGATATTCACGAAATCATACAATTAATTGTATTTATAAATTTTCATAATAAAATAATTAAGAGTTATCGGATAAATTTTCTTCTTTGACGGTATTTTTTGTAATTGAATGTTTCTGTCACTGTAGTAAAATAGCTTTCAATATTCGGTAGTTCCGGTATTAATGTCATTTGTTAACGACTCAATGAAAGGAATCACGAATCGCGTGAAATTACTTTCGAAGTTACTTTCTCCCGCAAATATTTTGCTTCTGTAACTCGTTTCCTTCATTCCGTTGCGTTCTTCATTTCCTATTCAAGCATTCAATTCATCTGCGATGGTTGTTTAGCAAATGAAACAGGAAAGAATTACAAAGCAACAATATTTCTTCACATGTTCAATTTTAACTGATAAATAAGTGCGTGTAGAATATTCATAACAGTTCATGAACTCTTATCACTAAATTTTATATAATGAGACCATGTAACAGCGATAGTAAGTTTTTAATGATCTCATGCATCATTCTCATTCATCAGAGAATTAATTTCCTTGATCTAATTTCACCGCGACATTCAAAGTATCGACGTTGGTCTACTTTTCCCAGTCTTGTTTTCCTCGCTTCCGCCGTCCTCGCGAGAGCTGCAATCTCTGACACTTTCTTCACGAATTTAGTACTTTACTACAACTTTCTTTACACTATAACGTCTTTACTCGAAGTCACTATTATCGCAGTTTTCTGTTTTGTAACAATACTTTTTTCCTTTTTACCAGAATCACTTTTGTTTTAGCAGAGTAATATTTCAATTTTGTCTAGAATTACATTTTTGATCCTATTGTCTCACAATTTAGTTGACGCAAAACTCCATTATTTTCGTTTGACTTAAAAATTTTGCTGATTTACACATACAGTGACACATAATATCTTCTGTTTTATAAAAATTTCCTATCTCTTTCTTCAGTATCTCATTTGTACGTTTAGGGTGATTGATCTTTGAACTTTTTCGGGTCCTATAGAGTCCCATTAATTCCGGCGTAGTTAAATAGATCGCTATCAAAATTAATATTTAAATGGACAAAGAGCCGTGTCACACATGTGTGGTCGTGCACGCAGCCGATGTGTTAATATTAACCGTGCCAACGTAAAATAGGAGCCCGTATAACGTGATTCAAAAATGTACTATCCCGCATAACGTGGTTAAAAGATCGCTTAAAAGGTCTATTGATTTATAAAAGACCATGCAACGGGTCTTTAAACTATTTTTTATTGCATTATATGCATTAATGCATTTTAGCAATTACTTTGAAACCTGATGTTTCAAATCAATTATTTTACTTTCGAGATCACTGCTTAAACTAACCAGAAATATTATTTTATTAATATTCATTTATTTTAAAAGCTTATCCTTCAAAGAACATCCTTCAATTGTTAAACATCCTAATGCGAACTCTTTGACATGAGCCTCTTTGGGAAAGAAATTTTAAGAAAGCATGAGAGTTGAAAAATCAAGCAAGGATTGTTATTAATTGAAATTAATTTCCTAGCTGCACTATACGATCTTTTTACTAAGACTACTTAATGTTGAATAATTTATTTTTTTAATAGCAATACGTCGACATTTCCATCGAAAATATATTCCAGGAAACTCGGTATATTCCATGAAACAAATAACAATACTTCCATTGTACTCATAATGAATGTATGTATATGTATATAATCATTTCTTTGAAAAGACTCATCGGATAACAGATGCATTCCACTGAACTGGTGAATCTAATGATTGTCTAATGCTTCTGTAATATCACGTGGTGGAGTGCAAGAAGTAAAAAAAATCTAACACTAATTTTTAACAATAATTAACACTGTAATTAATATAAAATAAAATGATCCCTTTTAATCTTACGATTATGAATAGTTGCGATCACATTTTATGCATTTATGGGAAAATGAATACGTCAAATAGAAATTTTAGAATATTGTTACATTAGTTTCAACATATTTCAATTTTTAACAAAGGAAAGATATTTTTACTTCGCGTATGTTTCATACAATCCATGATGATAATTTATATCTTGCATAAAAGATTCAGTAAAAAATGCGAGTCATTCGGTTGAAAGGTTAAAAGCATAGAAATTACAACAAGACGTGCAATCGGTCTGCCACGTGACCAGTTGACGGTTAAATCTCCAGTTCCCTGATTCGTTCACGTTTCCGATCAAAAATTTACCTTCTGATTCGTTTCTAGTCCCCGTTGATTCGTTCGATGGCATCACATCCTGTCCTCCGAATCTCCCGCCCGTTCAGGACACTGCCGTTTGACACTAGCACGTAATGTTCCTTTGTCCCAGGGGATTCTATCGAATTCATCGCGCACAGTCGACCCCCATCTCTATTCTTTAGAGCGCCCGTGAACCTCTATCCTCCGAAGATTCTTCGAAATCAGCTCCTACCGAGCTGCAAAAACTGATTTCTATTTTCCCCCAGAATTGTCCCTTTTCAATCCACTTTTTCCAGTCGAAGAGGTAACATTTTAAACGGTGTCACGACTTCCAAGGCGGAAATTTCGAGGATCCACAGTCTTGGGGCAACAGTTTCTACTCCTATTTGTCCGTTTCGGTGTTCGCGGCACAGGTGATCCTCGTTCGACGCGCACCGCTACATCATCAATAGTTTATCAGGCAGTTTATCGAAATTTGTCTGGTGTCCAGACACTTATTGAAATTCACACGCCTGGCAGAAAGTATGCGATAAACAACGTAAATCCAACCGTTCGTATAGTTGACCTCATAAGGATTGTCATTAGAGTCGAATACGGTGATAAAACTTGTTACTCAAATTTATTAATTAAAAATTGAATATGCAGGATTGCATAATTTTGGAGATCGAGAAAATTTATTTGGTAATCTCTATTTTTATTTAAATTGTTGAACGTACTATCGACAATGGTATCGAAAGATAGTGAACTGATTTGTATCACTTGTAGTATTTATCATTTTGTCAATAGTTTTCTTAATACCGCTAGGTTTTCTATCGTCTTTGAGTGATATTATATATCTGTATTGTATCATTTGTTAACGTTAATGCATGTTTAAATAGTCCTTTCAGCAACCAGAGTCGAATGTTTTTCATCGTGCGAGAAACAAAAAGATAGTGTGCAAAATATGCTATATACTAAAATGAGTGTGCCTACTATTTGATATAATACCTAATGAAAAGATTTTTAAATGATTTTGTCTTCACTGTGTTAATGTCTTCTTGGAACACCGCGAATAGTTTTATCTTATCTGCTAATATATGCAATGCTATTTTTCATGCTTAAGGCAAAATTAATTCTTACAACAATCATGTTGATGATCTTGATCAAATGCTTTCTGCCAGGTATAACAAATCGTTAATTGCGCAATCTGCATAATTTAATACGAGTCATGAATAAAATTATTAAACCAGACTTTAGATACATGGAGGTTACAACTGCGTGAAAAACAAAAGTAATAGAAACTAAATAATCTGCGATACGTAACTTAATCATTCGAATGACACGTATACCGGATATCCTACTTGCAGCATGGTCTCGTTCAAACACAGAATAAAACAGACATTCCTTCGCGTCATCAACCCATGAACGCCATGAAAACATCAATAAGAAGTGCTTGACAGAAGAGGCACTCTTAGTCCCGGTTCAAACGTAATCGATGCAGCAGGAAACAAAACGAGGCGATAGAAGAACTTGCTAAGTATCTCGAGAAAGAAGAACGCTTTAACGATGCAAATCCAGGAGATATCCAAGAGTTACTGAGGAAAGAAGAGGACGATAACTCAAACTAGACGGAAATGGCATCTGCCCATATAAATTCGGAGTCGGAGCTTAAAAACCTATTCTGAGGACGTATAGAAAGAGATGAACCTGCTCGATAAATTAGAGCTCTAATTTCAAACACGGATCCTGTCATTTGAAAAAGTATGACATTTAAAAAAGGTAAAAGTAAAGCGTAAAAGCATCGAAAAATTATCGATGAAAGAGAAGATCAAATTAGACGTAGAAAAGGATGACATCGCGTACAGAAGGAAGTAAATCTATCCGAGCAATTGGAGCTCTATTCCTTAAACACGAACTCTTTCATTTAGAGAAGTTCAAGGCTTGATTTATCGCGTTTAAATGGCCACAGACGCGATTCTGTTCAAATAGAGATCAACGCGTAACGCAAATGAATCGAAGCATTATAGAAATGACTTACGAAATTATCACTTTCAGTGTAAAATGCGAAAATGAAGGAATCATTGTACTGTCGGTATTTAAAGAAGCGCAAGGTTCAAACCGAATAGTGTCACTTTCGAAAGACCTCAGACCTGACTCTGCGCAAGTAATGATCGTCACATTGCGCAAGCGAGTTGAAAGAACACTAACAAAATTATTACTTTCAATTTACACTACACAATTGAAACATTGTCGATATTTAACCCAACAGAGCCTTTAGATAGCGAATAGATCTAGAAAGAGCTTATGAAAGAACTCCTGCACTATAGCGATCACTTGGAACCCGACCCTTGTTTTCCACTGGTCCTTTGTTACGTCTACTGCAGATTCGCCCAACACGACACTGTTTCGGATGCTGGCAGAGGTATTACAAAGGGGATACCTGTATAAGATGACACGCGTTTTGCACAGGTTCGACAACTCCGGCGGACTTTGCCGACAATGCCGTTTCCACGGATAGAACGGTGGCTATCGTTCACCTTGGGCCAGGCATGCCCATCCTTTCGATCCGCGCGACCGGTTCAGCATATCGAAGACACGCAACGGGGACGCACGGCGAATCCGGACGCAGAAACGCGACTGGTTGGACGCGCGAACGGACGCCAGAGATCAGACAGAAATTCGACTAGGCTCGCAGCAGGGACGACAAGAAAACCATACAGAACACGCCTCTTTCCGCTGGCGCCTGATCCCCCTCCGCCGTCAGCAGTCCCCTCGTACAGGCGCATTGCCGGTATTTTCTTTCTTCCATCTGTTATCCCTCGCGTCGATTAATCAGACGATTAGTGTCCCATCGCGTGTAATGGCTACCCGGGATCGTTAGTGATGAAACCGAGCTCATAACCGGCTGTAGGTTGATTGCGTCGACACTACCCAATTGTGGGTCAACGGCTATCCATCCGCCTCCTCTAAACGGGCAGATACCTAATTGACTTTTAACCCTCAGATTGCACGAAGGTGGCATTTTCAACTCCATCGTCGATAAGGGACCAATTGCTAGTTTCATGGCCCTTGAGAAATTTTAACCCTTCGGCGACCTTTGGTATGCCTAATTTGAAAATTATGTACAGAGTGGCGAGGTTTCAAATGTAGTGCATTTATTTATTTGTTTGTGGTAGAGTTGTTCCAAAGAGTCGAAGCTCGACTTGTTTTTCTTAAATGGAATGCTGCATTTTTTATATGAAAATATGAAAAAATATTAAAGTTTAAGTAAAAAGGTATTGACTTTTAGTAACCCTAAATTTCATTAGCTAAGATACAATTTCGCTTTATTTTTTGAACATTGTCTTTACATAATATCAAGTTTGAAATTCAACCTTATGACATATTTATACAAGTCGGTGGAAGGTGAAGCAAATTTTCAAAAAATAAAACAAAATTACTCGTTAGTTATTAAGGTTAGGGCTAATAAAGGTCAATACTTTTTTACTCAAAATTTGATATTCTTCCATGTTTTGACATAAAAGATATAGTACTCCATTTAAAAGAGTAAAATTGACTTTCAAATCATCTGAACGGCTCCACTTAATAAAAAAATAAATACACTACACACCCATTTAAACCATGGAACTTTTGTGTTGAAAAATTTATCGTCTAATGCACATTTTGGAAGCTGCAAGAGGTACACAAGTTGCGTTGATCACCCTATGAACACAAGATTAAGACGAGAGGAATGAAAGAAGTTGGTAAAATGCAAGTAATAAGTTGTAACTCTTCTGCAAAATAATGTTTCACCAATCACAATCAGAGTTGAACAATAAGTAGTCCAACTAATGATTATTATAAATTAGTTATAATAACTAAAGAGTGATTATAATTAATCATTAATCAGATTATTTATTGTCCAATCCTAATCGCAGTGCATCATAGTAAATACAATTCAACTTCGACTTTTCCAAAAATAATATATTTCGCAAACTTCTGACTTGTCCAATGTTTATGAGCCGGACGCGAATTTCATTTTTCGATTTAAAGTACTCCGTGTTGGTTTCTTAAACAGTCTTCATGCTCTTGACGATCCATTTGTTCACTTATTTATCGTAATCTGCCACATTTAGTCGATGGACATAAAGACCAATCTTGACAAAAATTGTACCATGCTTGATTCCAAGTTCTTACTTCCAATTTCTGATCTATTAATAATAGTTGTTAATTTGTCAAATACTTTCTTTTCTTCTTACGATTTCGTTAACCATATTCGGGCCCGTATAACTATCAGATTACATGTTGATATATCGACATTTTATGAAATAATTCTAGTTTTTTACATGATGACATATACGTCTTAATTATATAAGATCTTTGAGATAACCAATAACAATATTGATTACAATTGGCAGCACCATTAACCTGAAATATCAAAATAAAAATAAATTCGGCTCATAGAGTTAGGTCCGTGATTTACCCATTCTTTCATGTTCGATGAATAAATTTAACACAACAAAAGGTACACTGCGCGCAGATTTTGATATTTGCATAATAAAATAACAAACAAATTCATAGCATTTCGCGTTAGACGTATCGCCCTAAACTAATGTTCACCGTGCATAGAAGTTTGGTAACCAGAAACATAAACTACAACACTAGACTCAGGGTCTACTACATACACATAGAAAGAACACAAATATGCGTACATGTGTTTCCAACAACTTGCAGGGGCTCCGAATATTTCGTTTTAACCCCTCAATATCGCAATAACCAGTTTAAAAGTAGACAATGAATTGCGTTTTTTAAGAGTTCAATTCAGAGCCCTTCAGTCTTGAGAGTGCCAATTTTTACATTATCGTGAAATAATTTGTAATATTCGGCAGCATACTCAGCGGCGGCCATCTTGTTACGTCACGAGGTTATATTACAAATTACTATCACAAATGACTCACTTTGCTTCAAATGATAGAGTGATACCTTGATCTAATAGTCGTCAAAAATAATTTACTTGTAATGATTTGTTTGTTTATTTTTCAAAATAAATTATTTACGAACGATTCTACTTTTTGAAAAAGTAGCACGATTTTGACAACTAGTGCATTGAAATAGTAAAATCTAGAATGATAAAGATTTGACACTCAAGTAAATTATACATTGAACAGTACAATAGTATTTCAACGGCAACACTGTTGCCTTTTTTGAGGGTCTTTTAAATGTAACAATAATAATATAAAATAATAATATAATAATAATAGAGATCTTAACTGATTTTTACGGACTTTTCTCAACCAATTGATTGTAAATTTCTCTCTATATGTTGCGGTCATAAGGAAATAATACTTTGGTTTCTTAAAATTTTATCGGATGTATTGAAATACCATGTACGACACTTTAAGTGTCTAAAAAAATGTTTAATTTAACTTCGAAGTGAATACTTATTTACCACGCGAGAAAACTATAAGTAATGTAATAGGATACTGCTTATTACTAGTATATAGGAATATACTGCTTATTACTAGTATTAGAATACTGCTTGTTCCTAATATAGGATGTTGAAGGAAAACAATTCGATATTTATACTGTACTTAAGATATATTTGAGTACGTAAGGAAGTAATAGCCAAAATCAGATCGAAATCAGATCAACATTTTCAAAAGATTTTCGTATATCAGCATCATGATTGGCTTACTGACTTCCATGTATCATCACATGCGACGTTATGTGCCAAACAAATCTGGAAAATTAGGAAGTAAACGCATTTCATTAAAGAATTTTAATAATGAGTCACTAGCATGAACGCTATTTTCTCGTAACTAATTTTGTGTTGTATGCGAGACTCGATGCATTTAATGATCGAATAACAAATGCGAGTGAGAAATTACTGAAATTGTTGTGTACCAATTATTTCAGTCCAGGATTAGTATACAGATTTATGTTAATGTATTAATTATGTATTTAATAAATTGATGCAATATCATTATAAACGTTATCATTGCGTTCGTAGCATTTTCGCAAACAAAATCTATCAAGTATTTATGACGCCAGCAAATGTTGAACATTTTATGGGAGCTATGAGAAATAGCCATTATTTCTCCGGTTTCAATTACGTCTCGTTATTTTTCGTTCGTTGGACTGACATGAAATTGAAACGTGATCCCTCGGTGGAAGACTACAAATTAATTTCCGTCTGGCAGGCCGGTGTTTATCGCCCTGATTAATCGCTCCCGCTTCTGAAATACTGTCGTTTCCGTGGCCAACAAGGATTCTCGTTGCTCCGGACTCGTCTTGTCCCGTTCGTCTGGCTCGGAACAATTTTTTAGAGCCGCCGGCTCATTTGTTAGCCGGCGCGCCTCCGGAAACAAGAATAAAACTGGATTCATAGCCAGTGCATAACCTCTTAGTCAGGATAAGCGCGAGGCTTCTAATTAATTCGCGAAAGATCTTCATCTCGGACAGAACCGTGAAATATTACGCGAATCATTCTTCCCGGACACCGGCACATTTCGGCCCCAAACACCAGACTCCTCTAAGCACTAGGCTTTTTCCCCCCATTCTCCTCCGTTCTTCTTTCAAACAGCGTCTTGTTCGCCTCCTCTACTCCCAGAACTGTTCTCTCGCGTTTTTTGAACTTCTTTGTAGCTCGCGCGCCGGCCATCTTCTCTCCCGTTCCGGTTGCTCCGCACCAACCTCGTCCTTCCTTCCGTTTCTTGGACCACGCTCGCCGAAACACGGCCACATTGTCTTCTTTCACCTTTGTGCTCGCACCGCGCTCAAATTAGGCAACTTTGAGACTTTAAATTCCGTGGAGGCTACTTGCGGATTTATGCTTCACGGTGAACAAGTGTTCAACAATTCATTTCTAGGTTGCTACTCCACGGTTTGCGAAACATCGAAAGCAAATCTTCGCAAAGAAAACTCGATCGTTTTTTTGTGACCATTTGATAGACGATGTCCCGCGTGATTATACTTAGATGCTTGATTTTATGAATTTGTTACAAAATTGAATGGATGAAATGCAGGGTAAGACGAAAACTTACTGAACTTGGATATTGAAATTTATTGGATATTCAAATTATTAACGAATTATATACATACCTATGTAGCTTGTTCAGTTCGCACTATCGAGAATTTCGGGTTAGAATCCGTGTTCTGGTGGACTTATTTCTCAAAGTTTCGAAACTAACTGCATCGGGGGGTCAAAGACACACTGATAGTGGTGTGTGCCTGGTGGTGTCCCACTGAAAATAGTAGAACCTGTTGATGCTCCAGTTCGTTGCTTACGAATCGAAGAAGACTTTTCCTAATCATTCTGTCGAACAATTAAAACTACCAAAGAGGGAGCTTCAGATTAAGTTCATGCGTCGATCTTCGTTCTGGTTTATTGTATATTACTTAGTTGTTTCATTATTTATTTCTTCGTAATCCCTCTAAAAGTATTCCTTGGTTTCAATTACGACTTTAGCTTCGTTAAAGACTACTGCTTGTCCTACTTCAATATGGTGTTCTGCTATCATTGATTGAAATTAGTGATTTCTATTTCACATGTAAACGTATACTGTATATACACGTGCATGGATCCGTGTCATTTTTAACACACGTGTACACATGTATTTCAGTATTTTTACACGTGATGTTGTAATGCACCTTCCAACACGTGTATCTCAACATTATTAAAGACATGTGAATAAGCTATATTTTTTCTTAAATTATTTGTATGCTTAGAACATAGATACTTTTAAATGCAGGTAACTTATTATACATGAAATAATTACGCAAAGCGAGAAAAACAGTTTTACATATGTACTGAAATACATGTGTACATGTATGTTGAAATACACGGTATTAAAAATAACACGAATCTATACACTGGCATATTAAATACACGATCAAAAGCGTGATCTCTAATTGAAATAATCTAATCTGGTGCAATAGTCTTGTTCTTCGAATCCAATGCTCATACTCCTGCCCGTTTCGTCAATGTAAATTTTTACCTTACAAACAGGAAATTTTGTAGACGCAATAAATTCTCTCCAATTTTCGCTCAGCTTGTAATGATTGATACGGTTATTCGATCCTCGCGACTCGTTTTTATAGTTGTTGACAATCGGCGACTATAAAAAGCGAGTCACAAGGCTCGAACAATCGTTTTTCCTCTTTTAAAATGGTCCATTTTTTTAGAAACAGAAGAGTTGATTGGAGGGAATTTACTGTACGCACCGATGGAAACTGCTGCTGCGTGTCTTTGGCAGGTGTGAGCAGCTGTTTGATTTCGGTGTGACTGGTGAAAATGGTTTTTATATGCCTTTGAAATGTATGGCTCTACGTATTGCGAGATTTATTTTATTTAAAAAGATACCGTTCTCTTAACCTCTCAGGCACGGCTGGATTTTGCGCGAATGAAATTTTTCATAACTATATTACCATTTTCTTAATATATACAATATAGGTATAGCCATATATAGTATTAGCTATATTTGTTCTTTTCTTAGTGTATTGGACATATACACTTTCACTTTAATCGTTTACTTTAATAATTAATAATACAATTGAGTAAAGCGCGAAACATCCGCGAAAGCCACTATAATGGCGCGTCATACCTAAGAGGTAAAAGGGTAGTTCTGATGTAGTTGAATTTCTGCGATAAGTGTTCTTCTTGATTGTCCTTGATTCGTGGATATATTAAGTAGCCTATATAGCTTCTGTTTTTTGCAACGAATACAGAAAATCCTTATTTTTATTTCAATTATCTTCATATTATTGCTTGTATCTCCAGAGTAAAAATTCACCCATTTCTTATTTATCTTTTATTTAATTTAATTTTTATTTTATGCATAAGTCGTAAAACTACAGAATTGGATTAAGTTAGTGTAAAAATAGAGTCGATTTTTAATAGCGCAAAAAAATGTATATGCAAAAGAGTCTGCATTTCAATAACGTTCAAATAATTCAAATGCAACTACGTTCGAATAATATGTTACTCTATTTCAAGGTCATCTTCTTTCTTCTTTTAATGAAACGTCATACTTCAACTTTATAGTTAAAGTCAACGCTATCTTTAAATGTCTCTCAGAGTAATGATTTAAATATTAACCCTTCGACTACAGTTGGCGCATATTGGCCTCCCGGTACTGTAGGCGCCAATAGGCGTCCAGATCACATTTCGCCAGATTATTATTAAATTTGATTATTAAATATTGTAAAGAAAGTTTAAACTTAATGTTCACTTTAAGTAATATTGGTTTAATGTAATAGAATTCAGTATTTTTAATATTTTAATATTTTAATATTAGAAATACTGAATATTAATGAGAAATGCGTGTCCAACGAAACACTTCGCTTTACCAAATAGATGTCGTGACTCTGCCGTAGCCAAAGGGTTAATGGCTATAATTCTGAATACCTTCCGTAACCTCCCTTTGTAATTGCAATGTACGTGTATTAAATACATCAAATATAAAGATTATGCTTTCTGCGCAACTCTTCCAAAGGTCTAATCCCGTAAATTAATCGTGCTTCGTGGTGACGTAATTCGTTAAAGAGGTGCTATAACTGTATCCCTGGGGGGGCATCGTGACTTATCAAAATTGTATTCGACACGCATAACTCTAGGCAATGGCTTCCGCCACATTTCTACCACTTGCTTTGTAATTTTCTCAAGTAGGAAGTTTATGGCGACGTAATTAATGTCCTTTCTCCGGAGAAATCAAATAAAAATGTTCACCATGACGTAAGAGGAAAACAGACATTAAAAACCATGACGTAAGTCGCGTTAGGTGCAATCCGTCGTAATTGTTGAAAATTTAAATAGAACTATTTTGATTCATTAATTGATCTTAAATATCTATGCTAAGAATTTATTTTAGTTCAATCAATAATAGTGTCAACTTTGAGAGCCAATGAACGACCAACAATAACACAGCTTAGTCATTTATTTAGGATTGCTGCTTGAAAGAACATTTCGTGTTGTTTTCTGATGTAGCGCGATTATTGAGAATCTGATAAATACGTGGAACCTCGTAAAATCTCGATAAAGCAATAATGGACTATAAATGTAACGCTGGGTATTACTTTTCAGAAGCAATAAATAATCATGCCAATAATTGAGCACTAGACTAGTATCGTTTAATGAAAGAGAGATATTTTTAGTTCTCGTGCTGTGCAAACGGTTCTTAAACGTTGCTCAAACAGTCAAATATCGCACCGAGTGCAAAGTCAAAGGGTATTACTTTTGGCCGATGCATTAATAAATATGTTGATTCCGGACTCATGAAAAACAATTTACGAGTAACGTTATTTTCTCTTAGTAAATTTCGTAATTTATCGTGGAAGCATGTGTGCGCAAAATGCGGAACATCCAAACGTTCGGAATTAAATTTTGTTAATTACTCCATTGAAATGTATAAAATATTCTACGTAGATATCGAATAGTGAAGGATATAAAGTTACAATAAAATCCGAGAAGTGAAATAATGTGAATGATTTTGTTAGAAAAGTACAGGTTTTTAGGAGATTCGATTTCGTTCAACTTAGCTATGCAGGCACGATTGTGTATTATACGTTTAATTATACTGTAACGTGAGTTCCGTTATGAGAAACAAACTCCTCCATTTCTGGCATTATGTATTCCATATTACTAACTTTTACCCTATACCCAACATAAACAAATGCAAATTTTCTTGCCGTAACGAGCATACTCGAGGTGTGAACATTTTTCTGAAAACTAAAACGCATCTGTAAATAGCAGCCAGGTTAAATGTATAAGAACGAAATAAATCAGTAAAATATTAACACTTTACTGATCGGTCGTTCAGCCGTAAACATTTTTATATTTTCATAACATTAGTATTAAACAACATTTATGTTATCTATTTTACTTATTTTATTATTAAACGTGTAAATGGCCGTCTATTTTGAAAGTCACCTAAGTCCATTTTTATTGAAATTGAGATATTTAAGGGTTTGCATTTAAAAAAAATAAAACAATATATGTATACAATATCAATAGTCACCCTGCTTTAGTCTATATAAGAGACTTCAATTTACAATTCCTATTTAAATAATGGTAATTATTAAGTGAATAATATACGTACTATTACAGTCAACAATAAACAGGTCACTTTTAGCTAACTTTCAGAATAAACGGGTCGATTAAATAACTAGAAGTTTTATCCTTTGCGGTTCTACGTCGACTCTGTTACGTACGGAGATTTTCTCACGACGTTTTTCTTTCCTTCTTGAAGGCATACGCTAGATAACGTCAGCGGTGAACGCGGCCCTTTCATTCAAAAATAGAATATCTAATTCGCCGTATAGGCGCGAGTTCAATAAGGGTCATACATCCCCGATTCTTGGTACCATCCGCGGTGTGATCTGGGTCACGTAGGCCCGGTCCCCACTACCAAATCTTCTAGTTTAGCTGCGTATAAAAAGGCTAAGATTTTTCTTCTCTTCGGACAGTTTCAAGTCTAACCACGACGACGAGACGTTTGCAAGATCGAGTTCAGTACTCTTTCACGCATTTAAAATTACCTAGTACGTATACGAAAGTAATTAGTCCCCGCCGACTTGGTGCGTAAACCAGGGAGCGTGTCTTAGGACCATCGCGATTCATACACTACACTTACGCACTTGTAACAGACTGAAGTTGTTAGATTATATTAGTTTTTACTTTCAATTCAGTGTACAAGTTTATTTCATTCCATCTCCCACTTGGAGTCAGTTGTTGGTAACGATCTCACAAAGATACACCTTTACCGCTCGAGGTGTATCTACTAATATTTCTTTTGAAGTTACGAGGCAAAACTAGAGTCAATCCAAAACCCTATTACCCAATCAGGTGGCGACCCGGTGTTGAAAGAGACATCGGCCAGTCCATGAAACCAACTTCCTATCTAAGGTGGCGACCCGGTGATGAAAGAGGCATCGGTCAGTCCACGCAATTTCCTCCTAGGCGGCGACCCGTTGATGAAAGAGGCAACGGCCAGTCCGTGAACCATACCTATCCCCCAGGTGGCGACCCGTTGATGAAAGAGGCAACGGCCAGTCCACGCATTTCCTATCTAGGTGGCGACCCGGTGATGAAAGAGGCATCGACCAGTCCACGAAACCTTTTACCTTTACACCTGGTGGCGACCCATTGATGAAAGAGGCAACGGCCAGTCCACACCTACCCTACCTTTACACCTAGACGGCGACCCGTTGATGAAAGAGGCAACGGCCAGTCCGTGAAACCTATCCTACAAGGTGGCG